>NC_069124.1:73604264-73651764 GCF_026914265.1 Mya arenaria
GCACAATACGCCTTGATGGCCTTTACAAAACAGGTGCTTATATTTTCAGTTATTAACTTATAGAATAGATGATCTTGTGATTTTATCAAAACACTTCTCATAGTCAACAAAACAACAATACAGTTTCATATTTGAGGAAAGTTTTTTTGCTATAATTGAATGTAAAATATACACACAATCAATCGTAGACTTTCCTTTTTGAAATCCAAATTGATTTTCGATAATTTATACATAATTATATATAATTTATATATAATTTTTAACTACTCCACATTGTTAGTCTATTAAGTAATATTTGAGAATATATTTTCGAAAGAATATTAATGAGAGTTATTCCTCTATAATTCTTTGGTTCGTCTACATTTCCCCCCTTAAAAACAGTACTATTATACCATCCCCAAAGGATCTGGGGTATTCTCCTGTAGAAAAGATGCGATTGAATAGTTTCGATAGAAATGGTGATATATCTGTAAATATAGTTTTATAAATTTCCACGACTATTCCATCCAAACCGCTACTTTTATTATTGTTTTGGAAAAAAACAGCTACTTTAATTTCTGCCAATGTTATTTCTTTGTCAAGATACTCATCGCTAATGTTTGTTCTTAATTATTGGTTTTCATTATAGTCTGAAGTACTATATAATGTTTTGAAATGGTCATATAAGTCTGACGCATTTAAATTCTCAGATTTGAGTTGACTTTTTTTTATATTGGCTTTTAATTTTATTCCAAAATTCCTTGGGTTTTGATTTTCTCAGGTTTGCCAAAATTTCTTTTTCTTTTATATTAAATTTAGTCTTATGTTTTCTTTTCAACCTATTGTAGCAAGACTTTGCTTCAATGTATTCATGTCGTAAGTTGGCACATGTTTTATTACGAACAAATTTATTTCTAGCCTTTTTAAAATGAGCTCTAGCATTAAAACATTCTGCATTAAAGCACGGCTTTTTGTTTGGGTGTAATTTTCTTGTAGTTATATTATTTTGTTTTTTTTGGCAGACATACACGATGACGAATCTTGAATTATCTGTATGAACGAATTCGTTATACCGTCAATATTTATATTAGTGTTTAATTGTTCTACTAGTAAAGACAATTGATCACTTTTTAGTAACAAATTTCTTTTAAGTTTCTCATTTTTTGATGGATTCCATTTGATTTTATTATCATTATTAGTAATAATATTATCATTGGTATTATTTTTCTCAACCCGCTTATTAAAAGAGAAAACGATCCCTGAATGTTCGGAAAATTCGTTTGGATCAAGTATTTGAAAGTCCGAGACATGTATGATATCCTGAGGCTTAAGTATTAAATAATCCACTACGCTTGATCCATTCATTGAATGAAATGTATATTCGCCAACACCGTGATCGCTGTGCAGCCGACCATTACCAATAATATAAGATGTGGACTGACATAACTCGATCAGGCGTTTACCGTGTGTATCTAGCACGTGATCTTTTGAATCACGTGGTGAAATGTGAACATAATCTGACAGCTGATTATCATTGTCAATATACCTGTCAAATGTAAGGTAATCTATAACATTAAAATAGTAGAACTACTGAGAGATGACCGTTATTCAGAAAAAATCCCCGTTTATGTCCGCATACAACAGTTTTACCCATTGAAACTTCGACATTTAATTATGCACTGGTGATCAAAGCTGTTAGAAGCTTTCTCGAAATCGAGTAGTCCCGATTTATTTGAGTTTTTCAAATAGTAAATAACCTCTTGTATAATTATCTATGTATCTTCCCTTTATAAATCCATTTTGATTTGGTGTTATCTTATCGATTTTTTGTAGGCCAGTAAGTGATTGGGATTTAAATGAATAGAAAATAGACTTTACGAATTCAATTTTTAAGATATCCCAGAGGCCACACCAAATTGATATTTCGTTCCGCGGATTTACCGCTCCTATTTTTTTGAAAATGTAAAAAAAAATATATTATTTTTTTTGTGCGCCCGCACCTATTTTGGTCGCCAAGCATATTTTTTTCAGGTAATAATTTATTAAAAGGCTAAAACTAATCAAGTATAATTTTTCTACGCTAGTTTTCGTGTTTTTGTAAAGGGAAGTTAACCGATGCGTAGTGTTTTTATACTGTATATCGATCGGTTTAGCATGGGTTTCAATAAATTCAATCAAAATGGCGGCTTCCGGTATAAACAATGTGGCTCGAAGTTTAGAAATTAAATCTTATTTTTGACAATAAAGATGTTTTGAGCATGCTTGAAGTCATTGTTGATCGTCTCATGCACTAAACGATCATTATTTAAAGCAATCATTATGCAATAAAGCATGTGTATCTGAGAGTGGTAGCGATTATATTGCGTAATTAGTGACTCGTTTTGAATGGAAATCGGACAAGTCAACTTAACTGGAACATAAATCATTGTTTGGTCCAAATTGATGTATCAAGCTCATTTTTTTATCAAATTCTGACTAAACAACAGTTTGGAACAGATATCTTTTCACAAATAGCGATATAAACACTGGTCTGGATATACCTCAACATAAGTAAGCCTAAGTTTATCACGTTATATTTTGTTTTTATTTGCAGCATAATCCGGGATTGTAATGCACTTGTCAATTGTAACCACTGCCTCGCCCAACCCTCGCCCTTGTTCTAGGGGTATAGTGGGGACAGCAGAGGCAATGGGCTGTGTTTTTACCTTTTAGGTGGCCTCGCAGTGCCTAGTGAATGTGGTTTTGTCTTCATACTGAAAAATGTCGGGAATGGGCCTCACATAGGTATTCGGGGTTTCGGGACCATTTGTTACCAGCAGTGTGTCCCTGCAGGTCGGGTATTTTACCCGGGTTTTGAGAGACCGGAAGTCAAAGTCCCCGCTATTCCGGACTGGGGGTTGCATATGATGTTAAACTGATTCAGACAGATTTATATAAGTCGTTTCAAACTTTTTACTAAAAGCAGGGTTATTTGTTATTATGAATGATCGTCATATTAAAGTACGTTTTAATTATATAAGAAATTAAATTTATCCATATAATGTTTGTACTAAACACGGATGAATAAATAGTGTGCATTCCGACATTATCCTAATGTCCATTAGAGGTTCAGTTCAAGATGGCATTACGGTATTAGCCATGTAATACAACTCGGGAAACATCGGGTAACATCGACATATATCGCCACTCGCCGTAAGAGATCGCGACGAACATCGGGCGTATTCGGCCTGTACCGGATGTTGCTATTTTTAGAAACAGAAGGTATTTCCCGGCTATTCATAGGTCAATAATGGAATTTCTACATCGTAGGATTTGGAAACATTGTGATGTTTTTCTCATGAATATACGTTTAAAATAAATAAACACTAAAAGTACACGCTGACAGTTAATTACGATACATCTAATAATTTGAGTCATTACAGTAAAACATGGATTATAAGTGAAACATACGGGTAAGAGAAGATTTTCTCTCGAAAAAACGAACTGTCAACAATCGGCATGGAACTGGGATATTCGTATCAAAGGGCTCAGAATGTAAGTATCCTTGAGCAGTTTTGTACGTTGATGTGTTCAAAAACGTTTGTTTTTTAATTTATCTTTGGAATTCTTAAATCATTTTTATTAGCTAAATGTTTAGACAGCATGTTCATATTTTACATGTACTTATGTACATGTTACATATTTTTATATGTACTTATGTACATAACTTATGTTTAAGATATGATATCAGTATGTAATTTTTAAATTGATTGTTTTATCTTAGAAAAATATAAGAATTAAAATTTTGTTTAAAAATGATGTGTTTTGGTACGTGACCTATTTCTAACATACCACAATACATGTACATACCCGTTATTTACAAAATGCATATTTTCAAAATTAACCTGTGAAAAAAAGTTGTATGTGGTTTGGGGCTTGAAGCCGCATCTGCTAGGACACTATTGACATTCATTGGCTTGGTGTAGGTCTCGATAAAACCCCATACTGTTGTGAATCATTATCAACCATATGCACAACAACTACACATTTGTGCCTACCAACCCTTACTCTTGGCTAAAACAGATATTAGTGCAGAATGTATAATACTTGTGCATTTGTATTTTACGGTGGTAGTTTCTGCTGGTTGATAATTAGAAGTCTAATTTCTTCCAGGCAGGAAAATGACTGAATATTACTTAGTCAACAACACTGGGTTATGAAGAATTCCAGTCTGCATAAATACTATGTTGGATCCTTGAGAGCGGATTTGACAGCCATGTCCATCCTCAAGGCAGTCGCATCTGATCGAGATGATGTGAGTATTTCATATAAAACATATTTGACTTGGTTTTTGTTTTTATAAACCTACTGTATTCAATAATCAAGTGGTGGTGGTGGTGGTGGTGGTGGTGATGATGATAATGATGATGATGATGATGATGATGATGGTGATAATGATGATGATGATGATGAATTTTATTGATAAATTTAATAATTTTCTTTATATATATACATGTATATATCAGCTTGTTGTTGTTTTTTTCAAAATAATGTCGAGAAATATTAAACTGTTTATATTTTATTTTGTATATGTATTGCAGTATAATTATCTATACTAATTAGTTAGAAAGGCTTTAAAGTACAACTTTTTTCCTTTACAGCACTTAACATTCTTGATGGGTAAAGTACCTGAAGGTGCATGAAAACCAAATCAGCATTGACTCAGCATTGAGTAGTTATCATCTGTGCACACACTACAAGTACAAAGCATGGGAACCGACCAAACTTCAAATGTTGAAGAGTGAAGAATTATTGTGAAAAAAAATAATTGTTTGAATACCAATGACAAAATAAAACAGATATACATCAAATTACCTACAGAGATTGTTTACATGTTATAATATTAAAAAAAAACATTAGTTGAGAACTTTCACTCTGATATTTTTGGAGGGGCGAGCCCACTTATTGTTCTTGTTTCTTCACATATATTAGTTTAAAAGTACACTCATTTGTTTTAAACTCTGTATTCTGAGTTAGTATCATAAGTAAAATTCATTTATTTGAAAGAGTACATTTTATGAATAAGTCCAATTAAGCTTTATAAATTTTTAAAAGAAAAAGGTTGATTTTTAAGTATTTTATTAGCTATAAAAATGTATGGTAACATGACATTATGTATATTTTCTTCAAAACTGGACGGTAAACTATCATAAATTGTCTTTTAAATTGTTCAATAGACATCATAGATAATATCTAAAATGATTTCAGCAGCTTGCCTTATAGTTAACTATTTTTTATAAATTTTATAAAACTGCTATATATTTTCAAACATCGAAAAACTGCTCTTTTCCGAAGAATCATGAGATCAATCAAAATGATTTTTTTCCATGTGTATCAATAATGTGTTCGTTTGAACTTAAGTTTTCTGTTTACCGAAGTTTATTTTACCAGAAACTGTTGTGTTTATTTCATAATCTCTGATAATGCGAAAAAAAAAAATATAGACAAAATATTTACTTGTCGCTCTTTGTAGCCCTTGGAGTTTGGGGGTGGGTGTAATGAAACATAAATAACTTTTTTAATTCACGGTAAAAAATCTTCAAAATTTGGATAAAAGTCCCATAGTGTACCATGATTATAACTATGTTGTCGGTTAAAGCTTTTAAAAAAGTGTGTATTACGCGGTTAATACCTTAAAATGGATTTAAGGGCAATTATTTTGAACAATCTTTCTTATTTATATTGAATATAAGGAAAAATATATTTTTCGCTCTTCGCTCGCTTCGGTTTTTATGAAAACTGACAAAAAAAATTTTTTTTTATTTTTTTCTCTCGCTCGCTCCAATTTTTTTGGCAAAAATCCGAGGAACTAAACATATTAATTTGGTGTGGCCACTGAGTGCTAAATAAATTCGACTCAAATCCATTAGATCCAGGAGTTTTATTTACACTCATTTCGCTTAAGGCATTTGTACATTCATGTTCACTTAAAAAACATTCACACTTTTTCCCCATAGTTAACTTTTGTCGCGGGAGCTTGAAATTTATATCTCTATATTGTTTGGGTTTTTTTGTTTGTTTTTAAGATTTTCTTAGAAACTTCTCTGTTCTCTTAAAATATAATTTATGTTCGTTACTACTGTATGATTTGATTTAAATTTAAATCTTGTTTTCTGTTCGTTATGACGTTTTTAAAGATAAGCAAAACAGTGACTGTTTTTCTCGTTAAATTCTACGTGTTGAGCTTTTGAACGCAATATCATTCCGTTGATTTTTGCTTACGTTGTGCATACTAAATTATAGAAACTTTCAACCGTGACTTTTGTGACACTCTTCTCTGGACAGTTTACTTGGTGTTTAAAGGTTTTAGGGGCTCCAATCGCGCCACAACTGGAAATATATCAACACGTCAATTTTTTTGAAATTATGTTTTAAATTTATCACACGCTGTTTAAACAGATACTTTTACTACCTATTCCTTAGTTAAATCCAAGCCTTACAATGTGCTGTTCGTCTAGGCTGGAACGACCATGCAAAATAGTGACATATTTCATATAAAACTGCTAAGCAATTTATGGATAATACTTATCAATTAATTCATGTTCATATTATCTTTCTAACATAAACAATATTATGTATGCCATAACTCGCTGCTGTAAATCTCTTGTATTACATTTCGACAAGATTTCTGCATCCAAGCGGCGGATCACATACGACCTTATTATCATGGAAGTCAAATAGACTAATTTTATTTGCATGTAGAATATAAGCTTTTTATTTATACTTAGATATGAAGCTATATCCTACAATAATTGTATAAATATTTTGACACCATATGCTATAATTTTGAACTGTACTATTATTGTATGTATATAATATTATTTATGTTCTATGTCTATCAATGTTTGTATATATTATGAATATCTCCAGCCATGGGGGAAATAAAGATGTTGAGTTGAGTTGAGTATACAGTTAGCCACAAAATTGTATGTAACAATCAGCATGATCCTTGTGGATGTATTAATCAACCGTGATTCAGTACGGTTACCCATTACCTTTACATAATATACCTAAATATTGACAACATTATTGTTATTTTAATAAACATTCTCACAATACTAATGTTAAAAATATAATAAATCTATTAATATAACTGTTATAATTGTCACTTGCCATGTTTTTGTTTCTATACATATTGTGACGACGAGCATTTTATGCTTAAGTCGAATAAGATTTCGAGCCAAATACCACAAATGTTGAAATTGAATATACGTTTTGTAAGTCTGATAAGTATAATTCGACTATATTTGATATAACTCAAAAAATTCCTCCAACTAAGGGACCAGTTCATAAATTGCAGAACAATGCTTTCGATATTTTCCACGTTTCACGATAAAATGTGAAGTTCAATGTGTTTTATAAAAAAATACACTTTAATTGATAATGAAACCTTAAATCAAAATAACCCTGATTATATTTTTTCTTTTTTTTTTAAACAAACTTTCCACCCAAATAGATGAAGGATACACAGTACTATTACAATATCCTTTATGTTTCTAAATCTCTTACGCAGTAATCTCCCTTGGCGAACAGCAAAAAAGCGAGTTTTGAAAAATTAACATTTAGCTTAATTGTTTGTTTCGAAAATGTCATTCGAAAGAATGAATTCCAGATAATTCCCTCATAATGTATAGTATTTCTTATCCCCGTTCTATTTACTCATAAGAGTATAATGTGTTCACAAAAACAAATACAACATATAAAGCCCGGAATTCACATAACATGCCGGTACAAATGAAAGGTGAATTTCATGCTTTTGAAATTCATGTATTAGACCATTGACTCTATTGTTTCCGAAGTAACGTGTGTATATTTTTGGTATAATTTTGTTTGTGTGAGGATTAGCTTGGGAAAACCAGAATATTTATAATTCCGGGCTTAAACTATTGTTACAATATTATCAACCATAATGTCCTTCGGAAATATGTATACCCAACATGTCATCATTGAAATAATAACCCTTTTTTGGTTATCTACATGCAAGTTTTTCTTCTGATTTAATTGGGCCGACTTGATGCTATGTATCAATTTTTTCTTGCTTGTATCTGATAGTTTTTAGCAAAATTAACAAATTGCTTATACGAGAACAATTATTAAATGTCACAGCACAAAAGAACAACAACAAAAAAACGGTACTTTTTAACAAGTATACACTAGTTAATCGTCATTTCCTGTAGACGTAACGCGGCCTTTTTTAACACAGTAAATATTCGTGGGATTTTTTGACGATCATAATATGCAGAATTCAGTCCAGGGAAATTGCCTCCCAAACTCCTGAGTTTGACACCAGGGCCTATTAGTCCATGAAATTGAACCAGTCAATAAATTACCACTTAGCATTTCATCCTGCTGGGCTATTTACTGTGTGTATTCCCATATGTTTCTTGAACAGACCAATTCCAGTATGTTAGCATTGAGTTTGTCATGAATGAATTGCATGTATAATCAAAGCACTGATAGTGCTGAACGGCTTGAGCGAAGATTCCTTTTATGTGATAATAAGAAAAAACAACATGAATGATAGCATGGCACTCGCTCGCTCACTCTCACGCCTGCCCGTCCATCCATTCAACTTGCCGACACACCCGCCCATCCACTCACTCACTCACCACTCAAAACCCACTCACAACCCAACCCACGGGCATTATAGCAAAAGGTTATATTCAGATTCAACTTTTATACTAGTGTGTTATTCTATAATGCCTATCAACTACAATTTAAAGAGAATGGGAACACAATTGTAGTTTAAAAAATACTATTTCAATTCAGATCACAGCTTAAAAAAGAGAGTATAACAAATTATTTACAAATGTACATATTTAAACCAATTATCCATAACAGCACTATATGGAAATAAGAATCATTAGAATGTTCAGAAGTATATGACTTATACGCGCAAGGCTAGATATTGTTTGAACTTACACACAAAAAAAACATCACATGTACAGAGAAAAATGACCCAGCTTACCGAGAAGTTGGAGTATGAGCACCAATATACATACCTCTGCAAAATCTGAGTTATATATTAATGGATAATATAAAGGATAAATGTTCTTCCATCTTACATACAATGCTCCTTGGTATATTTATCTTGATTCACTTCTAGACCAGTGCAGGCAGAATGGAGAAACGCGCATTGAATTAATTATGGATTGTACATCTGAATGGCCTCCCCTGTAGTATCTTATGTATAGAATTTTTATGCAATTCAGTTACAATTAGCACAACACCCTCAAGTAGTTTTTCCTTTTATGGGAGTTTTCCCATTCATATCTGATTATATGTGTTTTACTGTTAATATTAGTGATGAAACGATAATCGAGCACAATCGATTAATCGACGCTGACAATGCTATGTCGGCGACAATCGATAGTGGTTGTCCAAAATCGATGTCGTTAATGCTACTTTCGTAATCTACGTTTTTTTTTCTTGTGTTTAATGTCCAGTAAATGTCAATATTTGTTTTCGGTAAATTCTCGTTGAAGTCATTTTAACCATGGGAGGTCACGCTCTTGCGGTGAATATAAACACTTTTGCGTAAAATGTCTCCCATAATTAGTAATTGTTTTTAATTGTTTATAGATTTCATAAAACCTTCTTCAATAACCTGTCTCTGTGGTGTAGTGGGTTCGGTCTTACTGGTTATCCCGGCTCGATGCATTCTGCTTTTAGTATCGTTTGTAATTCATTATTTTTTTTATTTTTTTTTGTGAAAGTTTTATGAAATTAAGAGTTTCTAATGAAATGTTCAATATAACAGTTTGTTGAATATTAAGCTGGTTCACAAATATTTAATATATGCTTTTACATGGATACTATGCTAAGATAACATACTTGATGCGGTGTGCATCATTTTGCAATTAATGTGCAATTATTAGTATTTGTTGTGTTATGTTTTTTCGTTGAGTAATAGAAGACAGAAAAAGGTTATGGAAATTTACTTACTTTGCAAATGGCATGACTATGGCATCACACATACTGATCTCAGGTTTAACAATTCAAATGATCATGATGATACGATGTATATGAATATATTGCTTACTGATATTATGAACTTTCGATTATTGTCCGATAGTAAATCGAAATATTTGGTCCGATTCGATTCGATTATCGAGAGCAAATGGAGTCCGATTTTCAAACACTAGTTAATATACGCAAAATATTACATTCTCGTACATGTACTTATTTTGTAAATCAAACATTATTTCAGGTATGTTTCAGAGACTGATTTCATTGAAATTTGGTACTTTCGAGTATGATTTTCAACTCCACATGGACTGAATTTTTGTGGTCAATTGCAAAAGTCTTGACCTTAAGCTAAAACGGCCTTGAAAATGAGGTACATGCTTGCGTACAAAAAGTATATACACAAACTCTTCTAGAGCATTTTACCACCTCATTCGTCAACACAAATTGGAGAATTAAAAGTTAAAACATGAACTCACAATGTTTTCTTTTCGGTTCTTGTGTTTGATATAGGGTGGAATATGCATTACTTTGCTGCATTTTTGTTATGCTTATTTTTGTAAGCACTTTTTTACAAACCAATACACCTGATTTGTTTACGTTATGGTCACAGAAAACAGTGTATTCATTATATTCCCTCTTCACAGTCAGGGGGGGGGGGGGATTATTTAGGAATCGCTCACGTTATCACGCCCTCCATCCCGTTTTTGTCGATTATATATCTGTCTCATTCATATCCTGATTTTTGGCAGAAGTGAACGCCATAGCATGAGGATGTGTCGCGCTCAAGATCCGTGCCCCTAACTTCAAGATCAAAGTCACAGCAACCTTCTAAACTAAGTATGTGTCCGTCAGTCTGTCTCGTTTTTGTCATGTCCATATTCTGATGGTCGGATTTGAAAAACAAAATGTTTGGCAGAAGTGACCAGCATTGAATGAGGAAGTGTCGCCATTAAAACCCTACATTCGATGCCAAGGTCACAGCAACCGTCTGAACTTAGTATGCTTTGCTATAAAAGCCTTACTGATGTGGTGTTTTAGGCACTGAGAATGCTTAATGACGGCTGCACATGAGCTTGTTTGGGTTAAAATGGGCATTGTGGTTGCCAAAATGTGGTCAATGTAGCACTGAGTAGTCTTAACAAGAGCAGAGCTACACATGCGTTTGTTTGGCTTTGAATGTGCTTTATTGTAGGCATAATGAAAAAATAGAGAAATGGACTGGCTTACGTTAAGACCCTCTAAAGTATGTTTTATCCATGATTATGCTTGACTGTATCCACAAAAGCAATCATAAGATCCTGGAAGGGTTCGTGAAGAAGCCTTCTTTGGTTAAGAATACCGATTGTTATGCTGCTTTGGTGTTTGCTTGACACATGATGGACTTAAATGTATCTGCATTTGTGATTATTTTGAGTTTGATGTAAAAGAGCCATACTGTGGTTTGTTTGACACTAGATAAACTTCATTGCAGCAGAATTTAGATTTACAGGGCACTTAATTGAGCTCTGGCTTGACTTTTTTTAGAGCCCGTCTTGGGCTTGTTTGATCATGAGTCTGCTTGTCTGTAACCACAATAAGCATGCAGAGGGCCGCTGGAGACGTATTTTGTCTACAAGACACAATTGGAAGTTGCGTCCTAATGGGGTTTGAGAAATTCAGTGGACTTATAGAAACACGTTTTTGTGTCTAAATACTGTTTCGACCTGAAGAAAGATGTTTATTGAGTTGTTTGGTACTAGAATATTAACACATTAGGTTGGGGAAAAATGGACTTAAAAGGTGATACTTCCGGCTGAATGGGCTTACATGAGACTCATAAACATATTTCATATGTAGCTTGTTATGCACTGGATGCGCTTAAGTAGGGACATTGTATGGTTGACTTGACTTTTAATATTGGAAAAGGGATGAAATATATTTATGTTATGACTTCAAACAAAACGAAGATTTTAACAAAACAGCGCTGTCGATATAGATCATATTTGCATTTTCACATTCAAATGATTTTGAAATGCGTAGTATTGTATGTCCGTATGAAGTACATTATGAAACAATTATATCATCTAATCATTACGATATGTTGCGTTTTGATGCCAAGTAGGCAAATTTGCACCTGTGGTAATTTGGGACGCGTTTATATGGTAATTGATAACATTGACTTTTATTTAATAAAATGCCATTAGTTTGTGTTGAAAAGAAAATTAGATCAAATCAAATCAAATCAAATCTTTATTTCCTCCTATACAGAAGATATGCAAATATATTTACAACGTGTAAGGTG
Source organism: Mya arenaria (assembly GCF_026914265.1). NCBI lineage: Eukaryota > Metazoa > Mollusca > Bivalvia > Myida > Myidae > Mya > Mya arenaria. The sequence continues at coordinate 73,616,533 of NC_069124.1, forward strand.
CTCTAACATTGAGCAATATAGAACAAGTTAACACAATAAGCAGGGAAAACGTATCTTACATAATTATATATAATATGTATACATTTAGTTACACATATGTACATTGGATGCTTTTGTTTTTAGGTTTTGTATTCTATTTTTTTTTCATCCTATAACGGGTCCACATTGTTATTTGAGCTAGCGATATAATTAGTGATTATAAACATAGCTGTGATGAGTATAATACTAGTAACAGGTATGTATAAGAAAACGATGCATGCATTGTATACAAGTATTGCTGTGTAATCACACTAACGAAACAGAACAAGAGGCTTTTACGGAACATGTTTCTATACTGTTCGGTTTAGCTGTGCACGTAGATAGGTTGAGGTAAAAGTGATTATGATTATGGTTATAATCGGTAGTTGATTAGCAACCAAGCTCGGTTATTATGATAAGCGCTATTAAATGTCGCTTCAGCAAACTCTAGTCAAAGTATGCACTTATACACCGTAATGTATAATTGTATGTACATTGCAGAAGTAGAGCGTTGTTGTCCGTGTCTATAAAAGGTTCTAAAGGTGCTCCGAGAAGTCGCAGAGTCCATTGTATTTGTTCTAAGTTATTTAAGCTTTCATAGTCATGTTCATTCAAAATAGTATTCATTTGGGTAGTAAAGTCTTCTCTAATTGCTAATGTGTGGTAACACTCGCTTAATATATGTACAAGCTCTTCCTGAAAGGTTAAGTTACACTTAGCACACTGTCTGTTTCGTAAAATCGAAGGTCTGCACCACAATTTTGCTATACTCCTTGCTGTGTGACGAAAACTACTTTTTCTTGAAATAGTATACATAATAGCAGGTTGTAAACATGGATGAAGAATACGAAATAACATAAAATCGCAATCATTGGAAGTACGGATATCCCAGCATAACTTGCATTTAAGTATAACAGCATTGTTAACCATGCGTTTCCAAGTTTGTTTATCTGGGGTGGCTCTTTCTACGGAGAAGTAGCTATTTAGCACAAATTGCATGTTATATTTGGTCAGCAGCTTACATATATCTGGTATAAATCCTCGTTTAATTGAGTTGTTATCAAGAACGTAAGAAATATATTTTCTCACAAAAATTTGTTTGCTTATACATTTGTTTGGAAGCATTAACAACTTGTGTAAGAACATCAGTTTTCTTTTTTCGACGTAGGTATCTAACTTATTTAATCCTAGAATAGATTCCGACATATCCGATCTGGTAGAGATAGGCAGTCCTTGTATCTTTTTGGCTACGAAGTGTTGGAGACGGTTGATGGCTAAGGTGTCAACGTTAGTCATTGAGTTCCAGAGTTCGGAGCCGTATGGAGCAATTGGAATTACAATTTTTTTGTAAAGACTTGTGGATACTAAGGGGTTCACACCGAGAGGGTGGACACCCTGACCCACCATTGAAAAAAAACGCATTTCTAGCTTTCTGTAAGCGTTCTGAAATGCGTGTACGTATTTTAAGGCTGCCCTCTTGGGAAATGCCTAGGTGCGTTATTGATGTAACCTGTTTTGTTTCTTGGTCCCCATAAATGATGCATACTTGTGGGACTCGGCGGGCTTGAGTAAATACGACTACGTTAGATTTATCGACATTGATATCAACGTGCCAACGTTTACAGTAACTATACACAATATCCACCATGCATTGCAGCTTATACGGAGATAACGAGATGAGAGAGATGTCGTCGGCAAATGTTGGGCTGCCGCAATTAACAGACATAAGCCGAGAGCCATGCTTACTTATCTCTAAGTTTTGTAATAGGCTATCGAGATAAACGAGATAGTAAAAACTGGACAAGACTCCCCCTTGACGCACGCCGCGGACTACGTCGAAGGCATCTGACATTAGGTCTTGACAAACACGTACGGTGCATTTGAGGGATTCATAGGAGGACTTGATGACCCTTAGTAGTTTACCATTAAGACCAAGTCGACCTAATTTGAGGAGTAATGCAGAGTGCCTCACTGTGTCAAAGGCGGCTTTCTGATCAAGACATGCAACATATGCATTGCTACCTTTGTCTATAGCATAGAAAATTGTTTCTTGGAGATTAAAGGATGTGGTCACACAACTGAGACCCTTTTGGAATCCGTTTTGTTGTGGGCTTGGGAAGGTGTTACTTGCTGACGACACATGAGAGTTGATCCGTTCGGCCATAACCTTTTCGAAAATTTTGCAAAAACAAGGGAGTAATGATATAGGTCTGTAGCTTGAAGGGTCACGTTTGTCTTTTCCTTTACCTTTATATACAAGGATGATAACGCTGGTTTTCCAATCTATTGGTATTTTCTCATGCATCAGGACTAAATTGAATAGTAGTGTAAGCGCTTTTGTGACAGCAAGTCCGCCGAATATGACATGTTCGTTCATTATTCCATCATGACCAGGGCTTTTTCTCTTCGCGAGGGATTTGATTATTTTGTTAACCTCATCTAAGCTAATTGGGGTGACGGTGTTGTTAGTGGTTTTACATGTAAGAAAACACTGAAGTTCGAACAAATCATCTTCTGATAGGATGTCATGCTCGTTTGGGTGACTAAAAACTTTTGAATAGTGGTTTTTAAATCCGTCAGTCACTCTGTCATCTTTATAACTCGTGTCGTCTATTTTCAACTCAGAGCAAGTCTCAAAAGATCGTTTGCTGTTTCGTTTTAGCAACTTCCAAAACATTCGATAGTCTACTTCAGCTGTTCTATTAAGTTCGTCATATAATTGGTTTTCATGGGACTCGCGACAATTCCGCTGTATTCTCCTGAAAGTGCGTTTGGCTTGTTTATAGTTTATGAATGAGTCTGACATTGTACTGCGGGGTCTGCCTTGAATTAACCATATATGCCGAGCGCATCGGGCCTGCGCATGCGCCGCTTTGACCTCTTCCGTCCAATACGGTTTGGCTTTTCGGTTAAACTTACTTACAGGAAGTTGTGAGACGGCCTGTTTTAAAGCATTGCAAAGCCATGAGTTAATAAAATCAGGGGAGCATCCATCGGTGTTTTCGTTCGTGATGCTATTTAGTTCGCTTCTTAGTTGGCTTTGGTAGTTCGATATGTGCCCCTGTGTGCATTTATTCCATGCTATACATGTTCTATGCACTGTGGGTTGTGCATTTCTCCCTAGGTCGAGGTTTATAGAAAATAATATTGGCGCATGATCTGAGGTAAGTATAATGATGAATCTAATTTTATTCACGTAAGATATCAATATCAATATTTATTACAACTCGTATTCACTAAGCGATATTATGTTGCAGTAATTTAAGAGAAATAAAAAATGTTATCCTGTCAGAAAACATTCAAACTGCACGTATTCACGATTTTTTTTTCATTCTTAAAATAATAAGAATCAAGAATGTGTTAACTTCCAAAGTATCAGCTGAAATAAGAGTGTGATAGCTTTTAAATAGTTTTAATGATAATTTAATGTATTTGAAATTTTAGGAATCCATTTTGATAGCATATGAGTCTCAAATAAAGTACAAATAGATAAATGAACTTAAAAAGAAGAAAAGAATATTGAAAAATGTGGTATTTTTCATACTCTGGCCTTGAAATGATCAGTCCATGTACCTTAAAGTATTCAATGTTGTATTTAAATTTTAATTGTCTTATTATAAAGAAATGCAATAAAATTAATTTTTCTACTTAAATTTTAATTGTTCTGAACGACAAAAACAAGTGAAAATACGATGTTCAGTTCGGTTCTCAGAAACATGAGGTGTTAATGAACACTAAACCTGAGTAACCTTTATCAAAATGATAAGTTTGTAGGGGGAAAACTCTGGACTGAATTGAGAGAAGTTCGTGAGTCAATCGCTATTTCTATCGATGACGCGAATTCGCCTTTTTCTTTGTATAGGCGAGCTGTTCATATTTATGGTAATAAACATGAATAATGCAACAATTTATGGATATCGAAATGGCAAACAACAAGTTCACTGAAGTAGCTGTCTAGATAGATTGGAAGTGTTTTCTGCTTCATGTTTATTCTCATGGTTCTTCGAATAACATGAGAACCATGTTTCTGAATATTTACATGCTTCTGAAGCGTGAGTAAAGTTAGATCATTTAATGTATTCAAAAGTTGACAGGTTTTATCATGGTTTTTTTTGTCACGCTATTTTTAGCAACGCGAACGTAGTTCCGAGATTACACATGATACGGAATCAGAAAACGACAGTATCATGATACGGATTTTTCAATACGGCTTTCTGTAGTTGGATATGGAAAAGGAATTTAATAGACATATGATAAAGAGAATAATTGTTTGTTTCAGTTTAAGATCGAAATATATTTCACCGAGTGAGCACCAAAAGCTGTATCTACTTTTGGTATTCACGAGGTGATAAATATTGCGAACTGAAACAATCAATGTTTCTTTTTATTATATGCCTTCAAAGGATATAACATGACATTTAATGGTAGGTGTTTTTTTCAGAAAGTCGTGCCAAAGTGTATGCGAACGAAGCGTCATTCGGAAATGACGTCATGGAAATTGTGTTGCAGCCCTGTGCGCAGTGAGGTTTGATTTGTGAGAGCAGGAACAGCGAAAAATATCAAAATGTTATTTAACTGATAAATGTTTATAAAACACTAAAATGCATATGATAAAACAATTTATTTATTTATGACTGTTCCACTTTATAATATTAAGAATGTAGGGGGTCATCTTAGGCTAAATTTAGGTGGTGTCTGATCCCTTGTAACCTTAACATGTATATGTACAGGCAAAGTTTCATAATTCTAACCCAAAGAGCACTATTTGTGAAATTGTGTCAATTGTGTCACGATAGAAGTGAACTATCTGAATTATGTATTATACATATTTTATCTTTCATTATGCTAACTATTCGATATTCAGGCTTACATTTACAATTTTAATATCCATAAAAATAATTTAACATTCTTGATGCAAATTTTCAAAATATGCAAAATAAAACAACAACACTTGTGGCAAGGTTTCATTGTTACCTAATACGTAGAAACGAGCAATAAGACATGTTGGTTTCAGATAAACATACGACTAAATGTGCAAATTATGATGTTTAGATATGGCATTATCACGGTGTAATACAGCATAGTTTAATTTTAGATGCAAAAAGCTCTGTATTTAATTTGGGGTGTATATTTGCATACAATATGGGGGATCATGGCACAATTCCATGGCCGAATGTGCAAGAAGTATAACACTTACATGCTGGAGTTGAGGACCTCGGCGCACCAAGCCCCGGCAATGGAATACTTGCTGAGTCCGCCATATAACTGGTTGAAAAACCGTGGATGGGCTGAAAACAATTAATTATATTATCGACTGACTGCTCTTTAGCTTTGCACTCCAGTATACACTGGTTTATCGAACTGGTTTCCGTTCGGTTTATTCAGCGATTGCTGGGCATTTAAATTGCGCTGCTAATAAAACTCTTTTTTTAGAATTACCAGTTCATGACAACCCGTTTATTGTCTTTATATACAAGAGGAACAATATCATTTTAAAAAATGGGTTAAACTGTAAACATTTTGAAAAATTGCCATTAAATTATGTTGTAAAATTATCTATATTGTCGTTCAAAAACGTTTAAAAGGTGTTGATTTTTCAGGTGAGTTTGAAGATCTTTTAAATCATTATATAAATGGTACATAATATTTATCAGTTTGGCTCTCCTTTCACAGATAATTTATGTTTAACAATACAATAGACAATGTTGACACTATTATACTCCTTTTGATCAATTTTGTAACCTACTACTATATATCTTATGTTCTTAATTTCTTTCTGTAATCCACATCTTTTAACAACATATGTTTAGCATTCCAAAAAGTGGTCACAACAGGACATTTAATAAAAAAGTGTGCTTAGTCTTCTACTTCCTTACAATGAATGCTTAAAGGACAGCCCTTCGACTCCCATGTAATTTTTTTTTGAATTCGTTGCTGCAAGATTATGCAATAACTTTATTTTAAACTGTTAAACTTTATTATCCACAACACAGTACCAAAAGTTTGAGCAATTATGCTCTTGTCGATCCCATGAATGAAGGTTTTTTGGTGTGTTTTTTATAAAAATGCTTAATACAGATTTGATAAATTTCTTATTCGTCATATCTTTGAACGGTTTGTTATGGAAACTTATTAGTAATTTTGTATTGGTGTTAGTATTTGTAGATACATCTGATGTAAGAGTTTCTTTTCACCTGTTAGGAACTGCTTGTTATAAGATATTTACTCCTGAAATTGTGTTGTTTAATTTTGATCCTATTAAGAATACAATTCGCGTTTTACATGCCCGAATTCGATAGAATATCGTTTATGTATTTTGGAATCAACCCAGTTCTTAAAAAAAACAAAGATCACAATCTAAACCAAAAGGCTGATGACGCATAAGATGGCTGTATGCTGTACCTACCCAGTGTAACAAAAACTTTTTAATAAAATTATTTCCCCATATTATTTCTTTTCAAATAGTGTAGAAGCTTTTGGGTGTTTTCGTTTGATTAACTGGAAGTTGTTTAAACTGAGCCATATTAATAACAAAAGCTTATAGAAGAGAGTTATTTTGTTTGCTTTGATATAGATTTAATGGAGTCTAAATTCAAATGGAATATAAGAAAAGTATTTCTAAATTGGTTTAATAGTCAGATTAATCAACCATTTTAATGTAATTGCTTTAGAATAATATTCAAATAATATTATTTTTGAAATTATACATTCATGGTTATCATTTCCAAAATATACTTCAAGTGACCTATCGTTTCTTGACGTAAACTCATTATTGTTATTTATATTATTAATTTCACTTCTTTTTGATAGGCCAATCCAAAGACGTCGTGTCTTTTCCCTATTTAATTGCAGTCGAGAATAGTGTTCAAACTGATCGAATACATCAAGAACGATTGGTATTTCATTGTGATTCTTTAAAAAACGAGTTATGTGATCTGTGAGTTGAGTAACTTTAAGATGTTTTCCTTGTATTTTATACCTATATAATTTCCACATATTCTTAACGGAGTTGATACAGCTACTGTAGTAAAAAGCAAAGTAGAAAGGTGACACCTTGCCGTATACCACGTTGTAGTGAGTTTTTGACCCATCCATTGTTTGCAATTTTGACATTATGTTACAATACAGCTTTCTCACCCAATAAAAAAGGAAGGTTTAAATCCATATTAATTCAAAATTTTAAACAGGAAAGGCCATTCAACTGTATCAAAAGCTTTTTTTAAAATCTAAAAATAGAATAGCATCTAAATCGATTAACTTCCGTATAATCAATTATATCATCTATTTGCCTTATGTTAAAACATATATTCCTATTTTCAATGTATCCTTGTTGGTCTTGACTTATGATGCTTGTTAAAACAGATTGTAGTCGTTTTGCTAGAACTTTTGCTGCTAACTTATAATCAATATTTAAAAGAGAAATAGGTCGCCAGTTTTAAAGGTTTTCTGAAATAGGTCGCCAGTTTCCAAGATTTTCTGGGGCTCTTTTTTATATGATATCGAAATACACTTTGCCTTTGAGTAAAATGTAATTCACCTTTATCATGCGCCTGTGGCTTTATTTTTTAACTGTATCTGTGCGCCTGTGGCTTTATTTTTATATATTTCGTTGAGTTCTCCTTTAATTCGAATAATACGTGCGGAAATTTCAACGTCCAGATTTTTGTCATTTGATTCATATTTTAAGTTTTTTCTCATTCATTAAGACGGTTATTGAGAGTTAGTGATTCTTGTTTCGAAAATTCAACTATTTTGAAAATTGCCCATTTTATTTGAGGTTTCATGTATTGTTGAATGATTGTATCTAGAACAATGCTAATAATAGTTTTGTACTCATTATTTTCAATGAAAGAATTATTAAATTTCCAATACCAAGGACCACTTTGATTTGGTATTTTAATCTTAATTGAGATAGCCATGTGATCCGTTGTTTGTATGATGGCAGGTTGTATATCTGTGGTTAATATATGGGGTACAATTTTTTGTTCAATAAGCCAGAAGTCTGTTCTACTTTTGTCAATATCGTCATTTACGCCTCATAGTATATTGTTGTTTCTCTGGATTAAGTAATTTCCAAATATATCACGATTCTACAATATTGACCTTAGACGTTGTGACTTGCTTTTTAGATCGCTGGTGAACGTGTCATTATAATCCACCCAAATAATCTTAATCCCTGAACTATTTTCATAAAGGATATTTGATAATTTGGTTTAAAAGACATTTCTTTTTTATTATTTGAAGCATTTAAGTTCACTTTAGTGTAAGTATTATCAAATTTGTCTAAATTAAGTAAAATATATCTGCCTTGTATATCGCTTACAGTATTCAAAATACTTATTTGAAGTTTTCATCAATATTGAATAACCCTATCTATTCGATTCAGCATATCTATTTATTAAAGTCCAACCAATGAAATCATTAATTATTTTTTCGATATTATCAGTTAAATGTGTTTCTTTAATGACAAGGGCGCGTTCATTTATTACTATCCCTTAAACCTTGAACGTTTAGAGATATCAGATGAATAATGCTTTGAGTATGATTCATATTTTTATATAAAGATGATATGAGAAAAAAAGTAATCGTTCTTTGACATATTTCTGAACTAAAAAAAGAAAAAAGTAATATGATGTAAGCCCGAAGTACATTCTTATCGTAAACAAAGGCGAACAGATAAGAAGTGCAAAAAAGGTACCATACAAACAATTATTTCTAATACACAACAGAAACAAACAATACTTTAAGGCGAAGTAGTATTAGTATGCATAGAAATATTGCATTTAGACATCTATCAAAAAAGAGGAATTTATGTTTTTAATTAAAAAAAATGAATCGCGTACAATAAACAAATACGTATAACACGTTAACACAATGTATTGTTGTAGTGTTGTACAAATATAAATACATTGTATTAATATCAATAGTAATGTAACATATATAAATGCATGTGAATGCTTCAAGAGCCAAAATAGTTGCTGCTTTCGTTTGAATATTTTTCATTTAATGCGTATGACAACAGACAAGTACATGTACACGATAATAATGCTTTCTAAAAACATTATACTAATGACTTATAAACAGACATTGCTGTATATCCCATGTAGGAGGTATTTTTCGCATCAATAAACAATAGTGATGAAACGATAATCGAGTACAATCGATTAATCGTCGCTGGCAATGCTATATCGGCGACAATCGATAGTGGTTGTCCAAAATCGATGTCGCTAATGTTACTTCCGGTAACTACGTATTTTTTTGTTCTGTGGCAAAAGTCGAGTAAATGTAAATTTTTCTTTCAGGTAAATTCTCGTTGAGTTTATTTAAACAAGAGATGTCACTCTCTTATACAATTGATATGAATGTAAACACTTTTGCTTAAAAACTTAAAACCTCTTCCAAAATTACAAATTAATCTTAATTGTTTATATATTTCATAAAACATTCTTCAATAACCTGTCTCTATGATGTAGTGGATGAGATCTTTCCTGTAAATACCGGAGATCCCGGCTCGATGCATTCTGTTTTTGAAAACGTTTTTGGTTTGGTTTGTAATTAACTAAATTACTTTTTTTGTTGAAAGTTTTATGAAATTAAGATGTTCTAATGAAATGATGAATTTAACAGGTTCACAAAAAAATGATATGCGTTTACATGTATAAAAAATTAAGATACCTTACATGTTCCAGTGTGCATCATTTTGCAGTTAATGTTTTTTTCGTTTAGTTGTTTAAAGACAGAACGGGGCTATGGAAACTTACTTTCTGTTGCAAAAAGCATGCATATAGCATCACACGTACTGAATCCAGGTTTAACCATGCTCGTGATACTATGTATAAATAATATATTCCTTACTGATATCATGAACTTTCGATTATTGTTCGATAGTAAATCGAAATGCCTGGTCCGATTCGATTCGATTATCGATAGCAAAAAGAGTCCGATTTTCAAACACTAATAAACAATCGCCCCAGTTAACAGACATAGACAGTCACGGAGTACAAGTAGACTTGATATAAAGTGGTTTTTAAAAAGTATTGAGCCGTACATTTGTACATGTGAAGTGCGATTAACAAAAAATAACCCAAACCAAACTAATGTACAGTAAATCATAATTTAGTGGTATTAAAGTGTCCGTAAAACAGAGCAGGAGTTGATATATATATAATAAAACATAATATAAACAAAGCTGTCGTTCATGTGGCATTAAAATACCATAAAAGATTTCAGCGGGCATTTTGAATATGAATAAAATATCAAATTATTTAACAAAGGTTAATATCTATATATGATTGTTTCAAATTTATATAACATCTGTAGAACACATACAACTACTTGGAAGGTATGTGTTTAGGTGTTACGATTTGGAATTTTCAATTAACATTCTTACACAGTGGTGGGTGCTGATATTGTCAGGACAGTAGCCGGTAAGAGATTTGGATGGTTTTTCTAACAAGCTAAATTAATTACAACAATTTAACCAACTACACATCACTGTACCGTGCTGTAATTCCCATATGCATAATGATACTTACATTTGTTTCTGTTAACAATTTAAACGCATATCCCTTAGTTATACCCTTGATAGAACTAACCATTTAACAGTGGTATGTCAACTAGAGGAACCGTGCGCGTGTGTACTGGCCATACAGTCGGTAAAACTAGTTGATATTATCATTGTTATCAGTGCTCTTATCCGTCTTCGGTCTTACATTTTGTAATTTTATGCATGAATATTTTAAGACACGGATTTTGTAAATAATGCATCCAATATTGTACCTATTTGAAAAATATATGCTTTTATTTCCAGGTCACCATCTCTTTGTTGTTTTGATATGTTCTGTATGTTTGTTATTCATGTCTGAAAATAGCTCATTGAGTTTATGTTTCTTGTTGTCACATACCCAAATTTAAATAAAGATCCTTGTATCTCGTATCTTGTCTCGACTAAACTCTGCTAGAAAGGCATACAATAATGATGTAATTTGTGTCTTTCAAAGGCAATACTAAATAGACAGAGTGAAAAGTAAACAAAAACCACGACAAGAAATGCGACGAAACCATGTGTTCAATGATTGGCCATAGAACTTTAGCCTTCGTTGTGAGATTCAGTTTTATCTAGGGTTTTTTTCTATTTTTATTAACAGTAACCTTGACCTTCACCCTAGGGACCCCTAAGTCAACCCCATGTTAATCCCCCCTATACATCCTTCACACCAAGTTTAGCCACAATATGTCAACTCTAAATAAAGTAATTCAGTGCCAAACGGTGTTCTATTTTTAGTAACAGTGGCCTTGACCTTGACCCTAAGGGTCCCAACGTATCCCCATGAACGGTCCCCATAAACTCCTTCTGTATACCAGTTTAATTTGCAATATGTCAACCATAACTAAAGTTACTCAGTATCAACTGTTTTTCTATGTTTAAGTAATTGTGGCCTTGACGCTAGGGGCCCCAAAAGCAATGTCATGAAAGGTCTCGAAAAACTTTTCCTATTTACCAAGTATGGTCACAATATGTCAATCCTAACTCAAGTTATTCCTTACTATCCATTTTTCTACTTTTAGTAACAGTAACCTTAACCTTGACCATGACTCTCAGAGCCCGAAACACAATCCCATGAAAGGTCACTAGAAACTCTTCTTCTATACCAAGTTTGGTTGCAACATGTCAATCCCAACTGAAGCTATTAAGGACCAGCCACTTTTCTTTTTTTAGTAACAGAGACCTTCATGTTGACTTAAGGGGACCAAAAACGCAATCCCATGAAGGGTATCCACAAACTCTTCCTATATACCAAGTTAGTCACCATTTGTCATACCTTATGCCTAAATGTATTCTATACCATAGGTGAGTTTGACGCCACACCAACAACGGTTTACATCATTCTAATAACTAAGTTTCATTTTGGTTAAAATGTATCAAAAGAGGCAATAAAAGGTCAATCAATAGTCATGATTTGTAAAAGAGTAAATATGGAGTTATGTTAACTAGTCCAGTCCATTGAATGAAGGGTATAGAAGTAATTAATGTTTGGAGATACGTAACCTCATTGTGTGATGGTCCTGAATAACTGTGTGAAGTCTTAAGTGAATTGAATGAAGGGTATTGGATAAGAAGTGAAAATGCCAACTTGCACTGAAACTGACACGTTCCCTTTAGTGTTATCCTTTATCAATAACCGGATGCCGACGCTGATGCCGACGCCGGGGCGAGTAGAAAAGCCCTTTGTATTATATATATATATATATACTAGAATATGTTTAAGTTTATATAGATATAGATATATATATACAAATTTGGCAGTCTGAGCTCAGAGAGTCTAGCAGAACTCGAACTTACGTACATTTATCGTTATTTGAATTACAACCCTATTTGTGTAATGTAAATAAAACAAAATATAGATATGCATTGTCTAGGTTAAATCATATGTTGAGCATCGAATCAGGTAGATGACATAAACCAACCGCAACACCTTATAATGAAAGAACATGCCTATTTTGTAACACTCTTGAAGACGAATATCACTTTTTACTTGAATGTCAATTGTATGCTGAACTATGAAAAATGTATATCAAACCATATTACTTTAAAAGACGGAATATGTTTAAGTTTATTGAGTTGATAACCTCTCAAAAAGCTGTTGTTAATAGAAATTTGGCGATGTATGTGTATAAAGCGTTCGAATTACGAAAAACTTTTCATATGTATTATGAGTAGAAAACATATTCTCTTTTCGCTGTTAATACATCATGTCTTACGACCTATGACTTGTTTGTATAACAATGTACGTTTTATAACGTGTATACTCATGGACATATTGTCTAACGTATTATTCAATAAACTTAAACTTAAACTTAAACTTATGTATTCTACAAATAGTCGAGCTAAAATGACATAAAATAAAACAATCCGTATAATTATATGTTCCAGCATGTGCATTTGGTGTATGCATATTTTTGTTTATGCATCGCATTGTATACGATTTAGGAGGGGCATAAAAATATTTGGCAAAATGTGCTAAATAATACACATGGTGTTTACCGGTCTTCACGCTGTTCTTGATGACTTTCTCGGCAAAATCGATGAGTTTGTTCGCATCGCTGCCCTCCTGACCGATGCTAAGTTCCGTGAGACTCGCGCACAGCTCCTCCGGCGAAAGGAAGCTGCACACTGGCCTGAAACCGGTCATACTCACTTGAATGCAGAAGGCAATAAAAGCAGCATACAATTAGTATGTGAACCAAAACAAATGTAAAGCTACAGTAGAACCGTTTTTTTTTTATTTAAATTTTAAACCGCTGTTGCAACGTCTAGTTACCTGTTGTTACTCTGCGTCTCATCCACAATGGCCTCCCTGAAAATGAGGTCCACCATCTTATACAAGAAGTCAGTTTCCTTGGCGTCCGTGCTAAGGCTATCGGCAGACTGGGTGACAGTAGGTGTCATGTCCTGGACAACTCTCTCGCACTCGTCACTTGTAGACCTGCCAGCACACGAGCTGACGTCACTTTCATACTCTTGGCACGAATCCTCGTCCTTTTCGTTGTCGTTCACGTTTATGTCATTCACGACTTCATCGATGTCATCGTACGTTCTTGGAACCGTCGTCAAAGTGTTTACTTCCTCCGTAGCCATTTTCAAGTGAAGAAAAACAATTATGCTGTGCAGCTGAAATGAAAAATAACTATCAACAGACCGTGAACAACTTTTGCTCTAATTTTGCCTTCATGTACCAGTTATGTTATTGTAACTCCACTAAAAAGTAGAAAGTTAGTCGAAAGAATGGACGTGTAAGGGCAAATCGATGTGCTCCAAGTCTCTTTAAAGACAGGATGCATATAAGATTCACGTTTCACAGTTCTCACGAAGTAGTCTTTCAACATATCAACTTACATTGAATTAATAAGCTAAAATTTGTTTTGCTATTATTTTTTAGACATCCGATTCCTTAGCTTTCATCATATTACAATGCAGATCTGTTTTCGAAAATAAGGAATTTAAAAATATAGTTTGGTCCGTTTGGTCTCAGAGGGTAGGAAAAATCCATCGGCAAGGTAATGACACTTCGGGTTTGGCATGTGAAACTAAGTTTAAAGTAGTCCAGTAATAAAAAGTAATAAATTTGTTTCACATAAAATCAATCTGTTATCATCTGATTTATCCATATTGAAACTTCTTAGTGCTTCCAAATACTGGTTTCGTGCAACAATACAATCTTGGTCAAACCAGTTTTTATTACTATTTGTATACTTTGTAAAATATACCTCATCTTTATAAAAACATTCTTTAGAAAACAATGGGTCGGCTACATTCCGTATTGTGTTTGTAAACATAAGCAACATATTATTAACAGAGTCTTTGCTTGAGCAATCTGCACTATTAACAATGTTATTAAAAGGAGGTAAATTTGCAATAATCCCGGAGCGAAACTGCTCCTTAAAAGAGACATTCCATTTGTATTTAATCTCTCAGTAGTTTGTAGTAGCAGGTACTATATTATTACATAGTAATGAAATATTAAGCGGATTAATTGATTATATAGTAAAATCTTTAATCTGTGAAAAATTTCGCCCACTCGATAACAAATAATCAAAGAACAGCCGTTATGTGACATAAATGTATGTTGATTGATATTACCAATACGACCGTTTATAATGCAAAAATTTGACCCCTTACAAATATCAAACAGTTTTATCCCATGATTATTATGTGATCTGTCGATTGAGGCCCTGTCAGGAGTGCAATCAGATTCGTAGTCATGACTATCAATATAAGAGTTAAATTTATCATGAATAACATAGTCTTTTTTTATTTTCAACCCTACTATTCAAATCACCACATTGTCAAAAAAGTGTACAATTATGAAGCAATAAAATACGATTAAAGTAACCGCATGAGTGACTTATCTGTGATTATTATACAATAACTAGCAAGTTGAATATATATATATCGGATATCATGTAACATTTAAAACATTTGCTAACAAATGACTTAAATGTTAAATGATATCCGACAATTTAAAAAATATTGACTATCAATTGGCTGACACCAATTATGCGTGTTTTGTCTTCATGATATAGGAAGATTTAAAAAATAAAATACAATATATATGCAAAAAGCTACAATGCTCAGTAGCAAAAACTTTAAACATAAACCCGGTTTAGTGGCAATGGGCAAACGCGAAAGACAAAGAACAAATAAAATCTGTTTTCACCATTTTTTACCCCTATGACCTCTTTCTTTTTTTATTCTTATTGCCTTCCCTCCTTACCACTGTATTTGTAATGGGTTCAGTTTAGAAAGCTTAAGCAACTTTAGGTCGAGTTTTGATTCCTAGCGATTTTTAATATATTTCATTTATAATCAATCAATACCGATTAATTCAATTAAGATCGAGTATTTCTGTTAAAACAATAATAACTTTACATATTTAGATGATATTAACTAGTTATCGTTATGATATGCAAAATACAAATATTGAACTTACCTTGTGCTTTTTTATCCAGAAGTATCTTGATTTCAAAATAAAACTAAGCCCCAATCTAAGCTCGTATTTAATCCGGCTGGTATTAAGCGGTCTTGCGCACTGGACACAGCCAATCACTATTGAATAAAGGCTTGCTTCCTTAATTTATCAGGACTCGTATTCATGTTTTTTTTCTTATATTGATCGACTTATACATGATAGCAATGGTTTTAGTTTTATTTGGAGAAATAATTTCCAAAAATACACTTCACATTTGAATAAAACTAATATCATAGCATTACCAACACGACTACAAATAGAAAATCGAGATATTTATTTGGTGTTCTCACAATTTACCCCATTTACTGTAGTTTCATAACATGTAGTGCAGATTTGACGATGAATACGAACATTATATCCGTATCGAGTATTTTGTCGGTCTACATGATATGGTACAGTCATGCACTTCCCTAGTTCGCTGTTCCCTCTGCACATGCACGCAGTAACTATGATAGACAACTAAGAGTGTGGCTGTCTTGAGGAAGTTGAAGTTAACATCATTAATCCGTATTACAGTCGATGTGCTATCAGCTATCAAATTGTATTGACAACTATTAAGTACACAATCAAAATATTTGTACGAACATTCAAATAACAAGAAACACCGCAATGCGACGAAACCAGGTTTTTAATGAATGACAGAAGAACTTCAGCCTGTGTCTGTTTTTCTATTTTTAGTAACAGTGACCTTGACCTTGACCCTAGGGACCCCAAACGCAATCCCATGAAAGGTATCCATAAACTCTTCATATAGACCAAGTTTGGTCAAGATATGTCAACCCTAACTAAAGTTATTCAGTTTCAGCCGTTTTTCAATTTTTAGCAACAGTGACCTTGACCTTGACCCTAGGGACCCAAACGCAATCCCATGAAAGGTACCCATAAACTCTTCCTATTGACCAAGTTAAGTCAAGATATGTCAACCCTAACTAAAGTTATTCAGTTTCAACCGTTTTTCTATTTTTAGTAACAGTGACCTTGACCTTGACCCTAGGGACCCCTAATTCAATCCCATGAAAGGTATCCATAAACTCTTTCTATACACCAAGTTTGGTCAAGATATGTCAACCCTTACTAAAGTTATTCAGTTTCAACCGTTTTTCTATTTTAAGTAACAGTGACCTTGACCCTAGGGACCCCAAACGCAATTCCATGAAAGGTATCCATAAACTCTTCCTATAGACCAAGTTTGGTCAAGATATGTCAACCCTAACTAAAGTTATTCAGTTTCAACCGTTTTTCTATTTTTAGCAACAGTGACCTTGACCTTGACCCTAGGGATTCCAAACGCAGTCCCATGAAAGTTCTCCATAAACTCTTCATATAGGCCAAGTATGGTCAAGATATGTCATCCCTTACTAAAGTTATTCAGTTTCAACCGTTTTTCTATTTTAAGTAACAGTGACCTTGACCCTAGGGACCCTAAATGCAATCCCATGAAAGGTACCCATAAACTCTTGCTATAGACCAAGTTTGGTCAAGATATGTCAACCCTTACTAAAGTTATTCAGTTTTATAGGTGAGTTTGACGCCGCCCGCCTGTCCGCCCGCCCGAACAACGACGTTCGTCATTCTAATAACCAGGTTTCACTATGTGAAAACCTGGTTAACAGGAGCTGTCACAGAGACAGCGCGCTCGACTATTCCGCCGCATTTCAGTGTAAGGATTGAAAAGTTTTGGCGAAACATGCATGGACTATTAGATTTCAATGCACTACACATGATGTGCTGAGATATTAACATAAATGTGGTTACATGGAAAATGTTAACCAGAATTTCTAAGTCTAATAATAAAGGGCCATTATTTGCAAAATACAGTTATCTAACTTGGTTGTTCAATTAGGTTGGGTGGTTGAATACTATTGTTGAAAGTCTCAATGCAATACATCAAGTAGTTGCTGAGATATTATTATATGTGTGCTAACATGCAAGACCTTAACCATAATATCTAAGTCGCATAATAAAAGGGCAGAAATTATATAATATGAAAGATAGAGTTATCTTACTTGATTAAATAAGAAGGTTAAATGGTTGGGAGCCTGTGTGTAAAGTTTCAATGCAATACATCATATATTCGCTGAGATATTGACTTAAAAGTGGTTACATGCAAAACCTTAACCATAATTTCTATGTTGAATAAAAAAGGAGCCATCATTTGCATTAAATGCAAACTAAAGTTATCTAACTTGGTTAATTAGTCGAGTAATAAAGGCCTATTTTTTACGTTAAATTCAAATAAGTGTTATCTAACTTCATTAATTTAGTAGGTTAGTTGGGAATATATATCTTAAGTTTCAATGCAATTCAATTTTCAATTCAATTCAATATTCATTTATTTGTAATATAAGGCCTCCAGCCCAAAATACATTCAAACAAGATTTTTCTATAACAGTGATGCTATACAAAATGTTAAACAATAATATACACAAAATGAGAATATTAATACAAATGCAAACATAAAAAATATTATTATATAGTTGATCAGTTGTAACATAACCTACAATCTTTTTCTATAAATGTGAAGCTATGCGATAAATATATTGTTGAATAATGCATAAAATAAGGATAATAACACAAATCCAAAATTAATAATTATTGTATAGTTGATCAGTTACAACATGGTACATAACTTGATGCTTTTCACAAAATACATAATGAAAATATTAATACAAGTGCAAACAATAATTCGTATATAGATCTAGATCATCAGTTGCAACATAATACATATAAACTACACTCGCAATTTAGGTAGCATTAGCTCGACACGTACGTATATGCATGTATACATTGGGATAGTAAATTAAAACTTATGCATTTATACCAAGATACACATAACAATGAATTAAGAATTAAGATTTTTTCTTAATTCGAATCCCAGTTTAATAAATTTTGCTAAATTAAAGATGCTCTCTTTTCTTGTGTCCGCCATTATAGTTCTAAACCTTTCACGGCTATTTACAACTGTATTAACTTCATCGAAATTCAAATAATTGTCTCTTAGTTCACAATACTTAGGACAGTCAATTAAAAAGTGAACTTCGTTTTCAATCACGTATACGTTACGTTCGAGACAAAATGTACAGAATCTAAATTCTCGGTCGATATTAGAATGTCTTCCAGTCTCTATTTTTAAATCGTGACTACTGCACCGAATGTTTGCAAGGGCACGTTTACACATATATGGTAAATTTAATGACAAGTAACACTCGGGAGCCACAGTTGTTTTATAAATGTTATAACACAATGCCTTCGGTGAACTGCTAATATATGCGTTGCCCACGTTGTACGTCCCTGCTCATCCAAGTTTCTAAGCATTGCGTAACACTGCTTCGGTAAACGTTCTTCCGACATAACTATTAGTTTGAGCCAATAGTTTACACAGCGTGTCATGTAGCTGACGTTTAGAGGGAGACGTCCACATTCACTGAGTGCGAAAAAGTCAGCTACGTTGCGATTTAAACACGATATCCTTTTACAAAATAACGTGTGCACTTTTTCAATCTGATTACATGTTTCATAGCCCCAGATTTCAGCTGAATACACGAGAATGGGTTTTACCATGGCGTCAAATAATTTGAATGCATCTGAAAGACTAAAATAGCCAAACTGCTTCTGGTACGTGTAAATCATATTAACAGCTTTAGTTGCGTGTAATGATAATACGTCTTTCGTCTTTGTCCATGATAGTTTAGGAGTAAAATAATCGATGCCGTTACCATTGTATGTCCACTTTTCATAATGTCTTTACGGTCCACCGTTTCTGAATACAATTATTTTAGATTTGTCAAGGTTAATCCTCATACCAGTTTCAGCGCAATAATAACTGATTTCATTAATCTGTCTCTGTAGCTTAATTACCGTATCAGCAAAACTCGAAACGTCGTCCGCAAACAAAAAACAATATAATTTTCTGCGTTTGAAAATTTGAATAAGAAGAAAATTATTTTCCTTGATTAGATGTAATGTCCAGTAGGTGGCGTGCAATGTATGCACGAGTAGTTTGGGCGGTAAATGGTCATTCAGCTTCGAGACGTTGACTGGACAAGACTAAGTTAATCCGATATTAGTCTTGCATACGTGTCGAACTGTGCGCGTTTTGTATATACATTGTTTTGAGTATGGAGGACTCTCCAAATATTCAAGTGCAATTAAATGCAATATTGTCGGAGTTGTCTAATTTAAAAAAGGATGTTCAAGGCAATTCATTGAGTGTGGCTACTGAAGTTAAAAAGTTAAAAAACAGAAAAGGACCTTGTGTGGCGTTTCACTGGAAACAAACATCAGTATGATTTCAATAACGAAATAGCGGACATAGCTAAGCAGTGCGTTTGGGGTATAGAGAACGAGAAATTTGATTACGTAAAAGAACAATTGACTGAACTTTTGGAAAAAACTCACAAGAGAAATAAGATTGTGAGGATTGCGGATACCTCAACAGGGGGTTGGGAGACTGTAAGGCAGTATGAGACGAATCCAGTGGCCAGTGATTCGGACGATGAGTTGAGGATCCAGAAAGCAGAAAACAGGGCCCTCAAGAAGCAGAAGACTCGTCAACGAGGCGGCCTACGTCGCTCTTACGGTAACGCTGCTGTTTCGACTTGGAATCCCAGTTTTGCCGGTCCTAAGCCATACGGACCCTTTCCGAGTAACCGCGGGAGGTTTTTTCGAGGCCCCCACCATACAGCAGGTTTCACCTCAGCAACTTCCGGTAGTTTCCCGCCCGGATCCTGTTTCGCTTGTGGGGACCCCGACCACTTCCGGCGGAACTGTCCCAAGTATAGATCCGCTGCGTTCGCTTCAGCCGCCGGTGCCGGGAACCAGTCTGCCAACGGAACCGTTGGACGTTAAACCGGAAGTCGCACCGGAAATTCAGCATGACATGTTTGAAGATGAGTATTTTGACTATAGTAAATTGACTCATGATTTTTATGAATATGAGCAGGGACATAAAGGCATTATTGTAAGAGAAAGGTTAAAGAAACATATACAATTTTGGCAATCTATTGATGCAGGTGAATTTATTTTGGACGTTATCGAAAACGGCTATAAACTTCCTTTGTATTCAAATCCACCAAGGACATTTTGTAAAAATAACAAATCTGCTTTGTTAGAATCCGAATTTGTTTCAGAAGCTATTCAGGACTTGTTAGATCGAGAATTGATTTCAGTTTGTAAATATCCACCATATATTGACTTAAGGGAAGTAAATATACATTTGTGGAAGCAGTCCGTTAAATTTGAAGACATTAAAGTTGCATTGTTATTTTTCAAAGCTGGGTGTTATCAGAAAAAAATTGATTTGACGAGTGCCTATCATTTTGTTGATATTTTTGAGCCTCATACAGAATATTTAGGGGTTTCTTGGAAAACGCCAGAAGGAACGGATGTGTTTTATAGATTTCTAGTGCTACCATTTGGGATTTCAAGTGCATGTTATCTTTTTACTAAATTGACCAGACCTTTGTTGAAAAAATGGCGTGGAGAGGGGAAATTTGTTACACTGTTTTTAGATGATGGCTATGGAAGTTCACAAACATTTGACGGTGCAATGTCATTTGGTCAACAGCTTAAGTCTGATCTTTTACGGTCTGGTTTCGTTCCGAACGCAACGAAATGTATTTGGGTGCCTACGCAGGTTTTAGAGTTTTTAGGAGTCACGCTAGATTCGGGAAATGGGCTTATTTCTATTCCAGATCGTAGAATAAATAAATGTTTGGGTACAATATCAGAGATTTTTGATAATCTCAAAACTCACAGACATGTACATGTTAAGAAGGTTGCAAGTTGTGTAGGTCAGATTATTTCTATGAGAGTTGTTGTTGGACAAATTTCATTTATCATGACTAGAAATTTGAGTATCGATATTCTTGTTGCACGCCACTGGGAACAGTATATCAAACTTTCGGATGAAAGTAAATCGCAATTAGAATTTTGGCGGGAAAATATGTCAAATTTAAGCACAAAGAGTATTGTTGAGTCTTTTAAGTGCTCAAAAATTGTGTATTCGGATGCTAGTTGTACAGGGTTTGCAGGGTATGCTGTAAGCACAAGAAACGGTGTATCACATGGTACGTGGACTACGGAAGAGAGTGTTAGGTCTTCTACTTGGCGAGAGTTAGCCGCTGTTTACAGGGTTTTACAGTCTTTAGTACATGTATTGGCAGGTCAGAGGGTAAAATGGTTTACAGACAACCAGGGAGTAAAAGCCATAGTAGCAAAGGGCTCGATGAAAGTTGATTTGCAGGTTTTAGCAATAGATATATTTCAGTTTTGTATTGCAAAATCTATTACTTTGGCATTGGAATGGATTCCAAGATCTAGCAATGAGATTGTAGATTACTTGTCAAAGATAGTAGACATGGATGATTGGGGTATTTCGAATGATATTTTTGAAATGATTCAAAAAAGATTTGGCAAATTGCAAATAGATTGGTTTGCCTCGGACTATAATGCAAAATTGCAAGTATTTTATTCGAGATTCTGGAACCCTACATGTGCAGGGGTTGATGCATTTTCAGAATTTTGGGGAGATCATGTTGGTCTATTTGTGCCCCCGATCACAATGATTACACATGTATTCAAGAAAATGTCATTTGATAGAGCATCAGGAGTTCTGATTGTTCCATGCTGGAAATCGGCATTGTTTTGGCCGTTTATTTGTCCGAATGGATCATTTGTAAGGGAGGTAACCGATTGGTTTGATTTGCCTACTAGGAGACAGTATTATGTCCCTTGCAGAAACGGTAAAGGCATGTTTGGTAACACGGATTTGAAATTCCGCATGTTGGCTTTAAAAGTCGATTTTTCTGTGTAAATGAACAGGCAATGATTTACGTTACGTATTGATATATGGTCTTTGTATATAGTAAAAGCAGTATTGCACGATTTGATCTAATGTTGCTTGGTCTAAGAAATATGACAGTATTGTCCTTGTTTGACCGCGGGCAGTATTGCAAGACGCGGAAATCTATTTTAATCATGTAAATAGCGCGGGCAGTATTGCAAGGCGCAGCACTTTATTTTAATCATGTACATAGCGCGGGCAGTATTGCAAGGCGCTGGTTTTGATTCAATTTGATATTTAAAAAGAGCGCGGGCAGTATTGCAAGGCGCTGTATTTGATCCATTTAGACATATGAAAACAGTGTGCACAGGCAGTATTGCAAGGCACAAAAATGCATGATAGATAAACATAATATGCACAGAGCGCGGGCGCGCAGTATTGCAAGGCGCCAGTTTTTCTAGTTGAGCTATTTAAAGAGCGCAGGCAGTATTGCAAGGCGCTGTATTTTTATAATTCAGTCATGCAAACAAAGCAGAGGCAGTATTGCAATTTTTGGATGTAGATACGATTCGAATGTCATTGATGTTTCTTTGGAGATAAAACGTTGCCAGAATTGGTTTATATTTGCATGTAAAATAACATGATATATGTCGATTTTGAATGTAAAATAATCATGCATAAAATTTTGGTTGTATTCGATACTGTTTTGTATTGTAGATATTATTTAATGCAATTTTATGATTAAAACTGATATTTAGACATATATCTAAAGGCAGCCCAATCTGTATTAAGTTAAACATGTATATCATTTCATTTTATTGAGTATTTCAAGCTGATGCAATAATAATTATTATTTTTCTACACCTGTATTTTTTCAGGTCCATAAGAACGAAATTGATGAGTTACCGGAAGAGATGGCGGGCAGGGCGCACCTACTTCCGGATTTGTTGAAGAAATCCAGGGCAGATTCCACCATTAGCAAATACCACGGAGCATTTGTGCGTTTTCAAAAATGGATTATGTGTAATGGGATGGGAAGTAGGGAAGCTTTGCCCGCTGGGGCTTTCGTAGTAGCAATTTATTTGGCTTCACTTATACAAACTGTAAATTCTAAAAGTCCAGTTCTTGCTGCTTTTTATTCTATGAAATGGCACCATGAAATAAATGGGTTGGTTTCTCCTACTAGTTCAAAATTAGTTGAAAATGTTTTGGAAGCTGCTAAAAGAATATTAGGGAAACCTGTTGTAAAGAAAGAACCTATTACCATAAATATTATTGCATCAATTTATAAGACTTTATATGAATACAAGAATTTAAAAAGTCAAAGAACTAATTGTGCGATTTTGATTGGTTTTGCTGGTTTTTTACGAAGTTCTGAATTGTTAAATATTAAGGTATCAGATATTGTTTTTCATTCTTCTTATATGGCAATATTTATGGAAAGCAGCAAGACAGATAGATATAGAGACGGTTTTGGGGTATTAGTTGCAAAAACTGACACGCCCCTTTGTCCTGTTGAAAATACTTTGAAATTCATAAATTGGGCAGATTTGAAAGGGGATGATTTCTTACTTTGTAATTTGAGTGCGACAAAATCTGGATATAAAGTGAGAAACGTGAATAGGAAAATGTCTTATTCTAATTTACGTGATGTGTTCATAGAGGCATAAAAGCCTCATGTGGAAAATGTTAAGAGGTTTTGTGTGCATTCTTTACGCTCAGGCGGTGCATCCGTTGCAGCAAACAACGGAACTGCAGATCGTATGTTCAAGAGACATGGTCGGTGGGCTAGCGAATCCGCTAAGGATGGTTATGTGAAAGACAATATTGACGAGAGATTGAAAGTCTCATTAAGTCTAGGTTTATAAATGTGTTACACAATGTTGTGTTTTGATAATTTGTTTGAGTTTAGCTGATCCAAACGTTAGTTAATGAAATATAATCATTTTTGGTAATGTCTATTTTATTTCAATACTATTATATTGAAAACGTTTATTAGTACCCGTTCTTTATCGTTCATATACGTTCGAGTGCTGGAACACATTTCAAATCAATAAATGAAATTTTGCATTTATTATGTGTTGTTTATTGTAAGGAACATGGAGTCCGTAAAGGAAATATAATTTTCTGCGTTTGAAAATTTGAATAAGAAGAAAATTATTTTCCTTGATTAGATGTAATGTCCAGTAGGTGGCGTGCAATGTACGCACGAGTAGTTTAGGGGGTAAATGGTCATTCAGCTTCGAGACGTTGACTGGACAAGACTAAGTTGATTTTTAAGAAATGTTTTCTTTAGTTTAATAATAATTTGTTTGGATCAGCTTTAAATATCATATATTTATTCGAAATATGTTTGATATGGAACTGATGTATTGTTTGTCAATGATATATGTTTATTCCAAAGTATCATTTGATTTAAAATATATGTATACACGTATGCACCAGTCATATACGTTCGAGTGCTAGAACACATTTCAAATCAATAAATGAAATTTTGCATTTATTATGTGTTGTTTATTGTAAGGAACATGGAGTCCGTAAAGGAAATATAATTCTCCCGATTCTTGCGATACAATTATACCATTTTGACATTGTCTATTTAAATACTTGACAAGGTCGTTAATATAAAGATTAAAAATTATTGTTGAAGTCACACATCCCTGCTTAGTCCCAATTTGGCATTCAAAGGACTCAGTAAGTCCCGTTAAGGAGGTCCCGGTAACCTTAACACATGATTTGAGCTGAGAGTAAATACTCTTAAACAACGTCATGAATTTGCCGTCAGCTTTTATACCCTTTCGCTGCAGGTTTCCCACAGTTTACGGTGCACACAATTGTCAAACGCCTTAAGATAATCAACATAAAACACATATAGGCGACCTTTCCGTTTGCTAATATACTCTTGGATAATAGATTGCAAATTAAAAATATTGTCTGTCGTGGAGTAATTTCTGCGGAACCCGGCTTGACTTTCATCAATAATGTTATTTGATTCCGCCCAGTTTGTTAATCGGTTTGCAAAAATCTTCATAAATACTTTGCTAAAACTATTACCCACTGAAATCGCCCTGTAATTGTTAGGGTCAGTTTTTGTACCTTTTTTAAAAAACCAGTGTTATAATACTTTCAGCCCAGACTGATGGGTATTGACCTGTGTTCAAAATGTTATAAAACAACTTGTTTAGGTAGGGTAGGGTAATATGGATTGTGCTTTTAAGCATTTCTATGCATACTCCGTCCACACCGGAAGCACAACCGCTCCGGAGAGATTTAACGCTGCTCACGATTTCGTCATCTGTGATGTCATTATCAAGCATTACGTCATCAACTTCTATGTATAAGTTATTGAACATATCTGGATTGTCTCTTGTTTCCGTGTTATCAGTAAATAACTCCCTAATATAGTGTAACCAAGTCTCTCCCTCAATGGGCACGGTCTTTCTAACTGAGGACTTAATACAATTCCAGAAAAAGTTAGCGTTTTTCCGATTTTGAATCAGCTCATTACGCATGTTACTTTCATACAAAAGTTGTTTTGCTCGGCATAGGTTCTTAAAGCATCGTTTATTGGATAAATATACTTCTAAATCAGATTTAAAATTGGAATGCCTGAATTTCCGCAAACTGTTGTATTTCAGATATTTAGAACGCGTGCATTCTGATTCCCACCACTTTAGCTGATCGTTCATTGCGCTAGTGCCGCGTGAACTGCTATTTGTACGAGCTTTCGACTTCATGTTAACACCAGCATTTTGTAGTATGTCTATGAAGCTATTAACACTTTCGGCAATGTTTTCGTCACGTATATTGTTCATAAAAGGAGTTAATGACGATGCAAATGCTTGAACAAAATTCTCGCGAAATGTTTCATTCCATTTATAAGTATGAAATGCGGTGAGATTTCCATTTGATTGGCTATCAGTTACTTGATTCTCGAAACGCGTTCCGAGGGATAACACGCAAGTTAATGGAAAATGATCCGAATAATCGCAATCTTCCACTCCGAAATCTCTGATAATATGGAATAAGTCCGTTGAGGTTATAATGTAGTCCACAACACTGGATCCCCCATTTGCCGTGCACGTAAAGTTACCGACCAGGTCCCTAAACAGCCTTCCATTTAGAATGTAAATTCCTGATGTACAACACAGTGCGATGAGCGAAACCCCAAACTTATTGCATTTCTCATCGCAATTACGGCGCTGAATATTAAACGGGTCACTAGGGTAGTCGACGTCAACGTTGAAAACGTAATTAATGTCGTCATCGGGGATAATGTCTTGTAAACTACCGATGCGAGCGTTTATATCACCGGCCACCATGAGAGCGACGTCACCAAGATCCGAAATAATGCACGTTAGTTTCTCTGACAGTATGTCGATGCCGTTAGATACGTCGTTGTCGTAAATTGGAGAGTTCTCAGGCGCGACGTAACAACAGAAAAGAACAACACTTTTTTGCAGCATGGAAATACGTTTATCAATTTAAAGCACAACGCATTCCTGGAACTCTGGGTAGATACGTTTAATAAGACCAGCAGCACACAGCTCGTTTTTCACGAAGACTCCTCCGGATCCTCGCACACATTTGGAAGTCCTTGGACAGTCAAAGTTTGTGTACCCAGGAAGGAGATTTTCAAAACTGTCGTTTACGGTTTGCCACGTTTCGTACAAACTAATTATATCATGACGTTTACAAAATGTGATAAACTCAAGATTTCCTGAGTATTTTCTTAATCATTGGATATTTAAAGAACAAATGTTTAAAACGTTGTATTTACAGCATTTTGGGCCTTGACCGGAATCCTATTTACTCGCAAGAATAGGACTTTTACCGTCTTTACAGTAGGTGTACATTTTACCATCAGCAACCAGTTTATCTAACTTAAAGTAAGCCAGTTTTCCGGAATCAATGCACTCTTTGAAGAAGGGAAATAAATCGGTTCTTGCTTTTGATATTCTCTGAGGGAGATCTTCTGATATGCGAACCGGTAGGTTTGTCGACAGGACGGTTTTCCTGTCTATGTAGTTTGCAAAACGGACATGTACTGGTCTAGGGGATTGTTTTCCGGGTAAGCGATGCATGTCTTCAAAACTCATGTTTGAATTGTCAATGCCAAGGTCGTCTCTGACGGGTTTGCGCACGTTGTCATCTAGTTCAGCTGCTGTCTCATTTGGTGATTCTGCGACGTTAAAAAGTTTCAGATTATTTTTCTTTAACTGCATTTCAATTCGTTCAGACCGGAGATCAGATGACGTGACACTCTCTTCAACAATATACATTTTCTTAGTAGGTGTATTTACCTCAGCAGATAGCTTTATATTATGTTCCTTCAATACTAAGTTTTCTTTTTGGAGATCTGCTACAGATTTTTAGAGAGTATCGAATTCCGGTCCATGTTTTTAACATCACGCCGGATTTCAAGCAAATTTCCGTCATAGTAAGCTCAGATCCAGGCTCCGAGTCGCTCACATCTGTGTCCCTATGCAGGTCTTCGGAAAGACCCGCTAAGGACTCCACATCACGGCTGTTTCCGGTTGGAAGCCACGTACTAACGGACGTCTGAGACAGTGGTAGCTCAGACCTCCGAGTGGCGCGATCCCCTCGCGCTGACGGCTGCTGTTGGAAGTCAGGTCCTCCCATGGCCCCGGCGGTGGATACCGACGGGGGTCCGTTGCTGTAATGCTAGCTGCGCGTCGCTGCCCTCCACGGCCACGGGCGGTTGCTGGCCCGGGGTTAGGTTCCACACCCTCAGCCAACAAAAGGTAAAATAATGCAATACGAAGACACAGGGATACATATTTTAGCTTTAAAGTCTTGAGTTTACACTTCGTTTTGATTGGCTGTGAAAATGTCCCAATGCGGATACGCCAGGCTTGCAGAGAAATTCCCATCGTAATTTGCTTGGAAATCACTATCTAAAAGAGTTCAGACTTCAGCAGGTAATCCAATATACTATTGCAAGTTGTTTTCTTGTAAAATGTTTGTAAACAATACCTTGCTGTATGATCAAGATCTAGCTCACTCAAAATACCATTGTCCGTTTTCCCGCTTGACAACTGATTTCCATTGTCATTTGATCACACTCAAAAATGTTATTAATCCCTCATTATTCACTTCCAGTCTTTAGGCACAAAATTACAAATATCTTTAATGTTATTTATGGAATAATTTTATCACTTTAAACACTGACATTCCTTTATTGTTTATATTTTTGTCCGGAGCTAACTGACCAACGTCCATTATCAAGGGACATCACTCTCATTTTACATGATGTATTAACGGAGATATTGACTTAAAGGTGCTTGCATGCAAAACCTTTACCAAGGTGTGACGCCGACGCCGACGCTTGGGTTGAGTAGTATAGCTCTCCTTATTATTTGAATAGTCGAGCTAAAAATTAAGCATTGACATTACATCCTCTTTATCTTCTTTTATTATTGTCTACTTTCATTTAGCCCCGCTATCGGCTGTATCAAGGAAAATACGCTATAAACAATTGGTGTTTTATTTGCGTATAAAATATTATGAGATCAAAAAAAAATTGAAAACACACAAGATATTTACTTTGAAAAAAAAAGAGATTCAACACATGATTCAAGTAATCATTAAATCTCGCAATAAATAAGAGATGTTTATGAACAGAACATAAGTTTTATTTTTTGACTTAGACTACATAGACCCTCGTCATTAAAGGTAATTAACATAAAGTTATGTTCACACTATATATCTCATCGCTTCATATTTCATGAAATATTAGTACATTGTATTTTCAACCCTTTAGCAAATACAGATACATGTATCGTAAAACCATTCACATGGTTACATATAAGCTCAAAATATTTAAATAAATGACATTTAACATAAATATGAGAAGCATGTAAATAATATAAATAGCAGCTGAAGAACATAGCTAAACAATTGCATATCCTTAAACATTGATTTAAAGCAATAAATTCACAACACTTGTGGCCATCATTACTTCAGATGTATTCGCAACTTCGTATCGAGAAACACCTTTCTATATCATCTCATCACGGCCCTGATCCTTCCGGCCCTGTGATATGCCAGGACGGCCTTTGGCTTGCTGACATTGGATTCGCTTGTTGCGAGCGAACCACTTTGAGCTTTTGATTTTGGCAAAGTCAAAAGCAATAGGAATGGAACACAGTTCATACGTGGCTGTCTATTATAACAAAACACCAAGGGCGACTATTTCGTCAACGACAAAATCCATGTCAGAAAATGTAGTGTCTTTGTTCGTGCACACCATCCGGAAGAAGTTCACTCGGCTACCCTCGGGGTTGTACGTGATCATCATGGAGCCCGCCTTCACCATGAGTTTCTTAATTGTGGCCGTGACCTTGCCAAGCGACTGCCACCATTCGGGAGTCTCCGGTATGTCACGCATGCTCGGTGGAATGTACCAGAAGCAAACGTTCGTGCACATGGGCTCCATAATGAGACGAAAGCCATCTGTCTGTTTAAGCTTCGTCGCTAGATGCCTAAAATATAAATGTTATACTTTTAATTGTAACAATTAGTATAATATCAAGAGAAGGACAAAGAACTCCGTAGTAACTGATCATTGTTTCGTTAACGGATAGTTTCCCTTTGAACGCGGAAATGAGCTCTTACCTCGACAGCGCAAACAGGTGGTCGACGTTTTTCTCCATTCCGATCTCTCCGATAGCCTTCCACGTGAGCCAGAGTTTAAAGACGTCGTTCTTCCGGCCACACTGCAGCGACATATCCCCGGTGTCATAGCTTACGTCATAATGTTTATCTGGCTGGAAGAGGTACTTGGCGCTGGCAGAGTGACAGGACATCAGGAGGCCCTTATGTTTGGTGAGAAACACGGAACATTGCTGACCTACACCCATCTGTTTGTGTGCGTTCCACGTCAATGAGTCCGCTCTGAAATAGTGCCATCAGCAATGAATAATGTGCAATCAAGGCAAACAACCAGGGGGCGTTTTAATAAACATCTTAGTTGATTTAAGTCATAAGTTGAAATGATCTCATTATTTCGTTATTTTGCCACATATTCGTATTAATTTAATCTTATTTAGTATCAAAAATGAACAAAAAGTAAAGAAAATAAAAACAATCGAAATAAAAACAATGTGTTGCAATGTGTGACGTTCCATGATACAGATTTGAGACAAAAGAAAGTATGACTAAATGGGTGCAGGTGTTCAACTAAGTTTTTAAATCCTGAGAATGACTCGTCGTCTGATACCCCGATACACTACTACGCTATGATTCGTTGTGCATCGTGGACAATTTAGCTAAGAAAATATCGTAATCATGAATAATTAGTGAGGCAGTTTCCTTGGTCCCACAAGGTACCAGATGCTCTTCAGTACAAAAATATTCTGGCGAATGCCGGGTCTGACTTTTTAGCACAAGGGTTTTTGACAGCATTCAAGACCACTCGGCCATAAATGCTACTAACACGATTTGATTATTGAATGTTAAGAAAATAGAAAAATATAGAAGAATATATATATATAATATAAGAACATTTGATTGTAACATGCGAATTAATTGGAAGAAGAGTTGTCTCCCCTGTCTCATGCATTTTCATTTTAACGATACTTTGTCAGCCATTTGTTCCACGATATGTATGAAGTTTAACATAATTTAGACCCATTAGCTATTAAATAGTTTCATTTTAATACAACTTTAACGTAAATCAGTGGAAAACTCACTTCTCAATTCCTTCCATTAAGTGCCGGTGCGTTTTAGAGAGCAGAACGCTGCCGCCCCAGGCGCCGTCCACGTGCAGCCAGATGCCGTACTTCTCACAGATCCCGGAAATGTCGGCTATCGGGTCGTAGGCGCCGTACACAGTCGTTCCTGCCGTCGCAACCACCATAAAAGGCTCCAAGCCCTGGTAAATATAATGAAGTTGATGTACACATATGGCGACATGTGCATATAGATAAACAATGACTTTTACAGCAAACTGCATTTACATACGTGAACAATTGAAGATAATGTTAATTAAGATCAAATCAGTATACAGAAGATAAAGATCAAGACAAGTACCTCAAGAACGGACTTTTCTATTTCCATTTCCAGTTTGCTCACTAGCATACGGCCTTTGTTGTCACTGGCGACGGAAATGACATTGTCGGAGCCAATACCGAGGGCCGCTGCCGCCTTCTGGACAGAGTAGTGGCACTGTGGGAGAAAAACAACACAGGTCAATAGTAAGACACAGTTGAGTCGGGCAAATGTACACGTTTACAGTTTATTGCTGAATTTAAAATTTGTTTACTTAATGTAAATCGTTTTGCTCTTTTTTTGTTAAAACACTTTAAGTGAAGATAATAATTAAAAAATAATATATTTACAATTATTTGTGGCAACTGTCTCCCTATATTTACCTGGTCACTTGCGAAGATGCAGATGGGTTTCTTGACGCTGAAAACGCCCTTGGTTTTGATCTGTGGAAACTTGTGGTGCCTGGCGATGTTTACAGCGTACAGGTTCGAGATTGAGCCACCGGGGGCAAAGATGGCGTCCCCACCCCGAAACCCGGCAAGTCCCAACATCTTGGTGTATATCTCCCGCTCCATTATCGTGAACACGGGAGCCACCTCGTACGTGTACCTGCAGGGCAAACCCCGAGATTAGTCTCTGATCAGCATTTGGCAATCCTCTAGGTATTTCGGAAATAGCAGTGGAACCCTGATAATAAATGTCCTCGTTATGACCCAAAATATTTACATTTGTTCCAACAATGTGAAGAGGTATTATATCTGAGATGTACGTTGATAGACATTTCTGCTGCCTATTGGCAATGTGGCTATTTATTTTGGAATGAATAATTACATGTATACACTATTGGGGATTTTGGCAAAATTCCATGGCCGAATGTCCAAGAAGTGTAACACTTACATGCTGGAGTTGAGGACCTCGGCGCACCACGCCCCGGCAATGGAATACTTGCTGAGTCCGCCATATAGCTGGTTGAAAAACCGGGGATGGGCTGAAAAACAAACATAATTGTAATATCGACTGACTGCTCTCTCTCTCTCTCTCTCTCACTAGCTAAGCGCTCCAGTATAAACTGGTTTATCGAACTGGTTTCCGTACAGTTCATTGAACGATCGTTGTGCTTTTGAATTGCTGCGTTGCTGTTACTCAGATTTTTTTGTGATAAACCAATAAATTAAAATAAAATGTACAAAAATTATATAAAAAATATCTACACAATATATAATAATATTTTAATATAATTCATCGTCCCAGCCAAGCTGTATTTACAATAATGTAGTAAATGTCATCTGTTATACTAGTTTGCATCTTAAAGTAAACTTACAGTGACAGAGATGTCCAGCATGTGCATTTGTTGTATGTATATGGATCTATAGGCATCGCATTGTATTTGCCATTCAGAAGGGGCTTAATTTTTTCTTTGACAAAACATGACGCTAAATATTTAAACACAAATGGTGTTTACCGGTCTTCACGCTGTTCTTGATGACTTTCTCGGCAAAATCGATGAGTTTGTTCGCATCGCTGCCCTCCTGACCGATGCTAAGTTCCGTGAGACTCGCACACAGCTCCTCCGGTGACAGGAAATTACACACTGGCCTGGATCCAGTCAAAAAAAGTTATACTTGAATGCAGACATGGTCATAAAAACAGCATCCAACTAGCATTTGAACCAAAACAAATATAAAGCTACAGTAGAACGATTTCAATTTAAATTTTAAACTGCTGTTGCAACGTCCAGTTACCTGTTGTTACTCTGCGTCTCATCCACAATGGCCTCCCTGAAAATGAGGTCCACCATCTTGTACAAGAAGTCAGTTTCCTTGGCGTCCGTGCTGAGGCTATCGACAGACTGGGTGATAGTCGGTGTCGCCTCCTCGGCATTCTTCTCGCACTCGTCACTAGTAGATGTGCCATCACACGAGCTGACGTCACATTCATACTCATCGCACGAGACTTCGTCCTTTTCGTTGTCGTCCACGTTTATGTCATTCACGACTTCATCGATGTCGTCGTACGTTCTTGGAACCGTCGGCAAAGTGTTTACTGCCACAGTAGCCATTTTCAAGCGAAGAAAAATAGATCTCTTGAGCGGCTGAAAAGAAAGAAAACTATCAATATACCATAGGCAGCTTTTGCTCTAATTTTGCCTTTAAGTACCAGTTATATGTTATTGTAACTCCACTAAAGTAGAAGGATAGTCGAGTGGACGGCCGGGCAAGGGCAAATCGATTTGCTCCCATTAACTTTAGAGAGAGGAAGCATAGAACATTAACGTTTGAGCATGCCCCGGAACTCCCTACAAAAGCCCAGTGGCGATTCCGGGGATTCGAAAGTCAAAAGATAGGGAGCAGCATAGCCGTTACCCCCCCCCCCCCCTCAAATCTTTTATTTCACTGGTTTTGAAATGACACATATTCAATTATTGATGCATTTCAACCCTGTATTCAAGAATACTTTTATACAGTTTTATATAAATGGATATTCTTTTAAAAAAATCTCTTTCTCTCTCCCTCTCTTATCATGTACTGTATATCAGCGCTTTAATAATTGAGGTATCAATTTAAAGTTTAAATTATGTGTTTTTATGATTCATTTGCAGGCCCAATCGGCCAACTGTACGTGTGTGTGTGGGGGGGGGGGGCTTGTGCCCCCCCCCCCCCCCCCCCGTTAGAGCCGCACAGACGCCCAAAGTATCTACCGGCGTGATATGTTAACGACATGAATAATTAAAAATTATATCCGTAGTATTGGGTTCAGTTAAGGTAACAACGGCTTTAGATAAGTATAACTTCCTAACGAACATTTTAATAGAAACAGATTTTTTTTTCTATTAAATCAACCAATGACAATTTGTTTAATTGAAGATCGAGTAGTTCGGTTAAAAACAATAACAACTTTACATATTTATATGCTATTAACTACCTATCGTTATGATATACAATATATAACAAATATTGAACTCACCTTGTGCTTTTATCCAGAAGTATCTTTATTTTAAAAAACTAGACGTCAATCCACGCTCGTATTTATACCAGCTATACAGGATCTGCTCTGTACTGGTATGAAGCGGTCTTCCGCACTGAACAAAACCAATCACAAGCATGAATGGCATGCTTCCTTGATCTGGATTCGTATGGATCCATGAGTTTTTCTCGTATTGTTCGGCGGGTTTAAAAATTATATTTGGATACGTTACAAACATGGCATTATGGTCATAAACCTTCAGTGCCGCTGGGATGAGTCATTTAAGTAAAAAGGAATGTACACGTATACGCCTGAAAAAAAATCAAAGTACTGAAACTACTGTTGGAAGGTGATTTGTTTAATGAATATTACATTTTGACTATCGCTAATGTCAGTATTTCATTCATACCATGGGACCATTCCAATATTGTTTTGAATATTTATTAATGTTTCTTAAATGGTATGGACAACATTGGTATATGTATCATTCAATAGTGTATATTGACTTGCCAAATCCAGTTCAAGTTATATATATATATATATATATATATATAAATCGCCTTTTACATGATATCAATGATTCTAGTTTTATTTGGAAAACAATGATTTTTAAGACATTTCACATTTGAATCAAACTAATATCATAATATTACCTACACGAGTTCAAATAAAAGAAATCGAGCGCGGTATTAATATAGATCTCGATATTATCAATGAGTAAAACAAACATTTTACAAATAAAGCAGACATGATAGAAAAATCCCTCTTTAATCCGGACCATTTTCGTAAGTTAAAGGGTGTTTTAAGTACAGAAACACGAAACAAAATGTTTCATTTAAATAATTACGCCCATTGAAGTAAAACAAATCATTGATAAATTTGATATAAGTAAATCTACTGGGCTCGATGGGATTGTTCCAAAAG
>NC_069124.1:73656764-73715384 GCF_026914265.1 Mya arenaria
AGATTGTTCAGGAATTGCTGATGGTTCTTAAACTTAATTACATTAAGCGACAATCTGATGCCTGATTTGTAGGGGTTTACCTTATTGCATAACTGACAATGGTCATTCTTCCACACTGTTACCGGCTAATTGAAAATCAGGCGGTTTTTAGTCAACTATCTGTTAATCTGTTTCAAACATCAATTTATCCTTTTACAAAAGCAACGCACTTAGCATGTATTTTTCATATGACCGCTTTATCATGATTTTCAGTGTCAAACTATTTTACCTTAGCAAAATTCAAACCCAATCTGAAATTCATCAGTTTGAAAAATACGTGAAGCGCGAATATAGTATCGTTGGATGATCATGTTTTGCCCAGTCTCAACTCAAACAGTTTTGTATTTATTATCTCAGTTCAAAATTAATCAAAAACATTGTTATACGCCCGAAGGGTCGTATTATGTTATGGCCTCCATCGTCTGTCCGTCTGTCTGTCCGTCCGTTAGCAATTCCGTGTCTGGGCCATAACTTGGTAACTGATAATTTTCAAATAACTTTATACAAATCATCACTACATTAAAAGGATGTGTTGCGCGCAATTTCCAGGTCCATACCTCAAAGACTAGAATCACCATGGGGGTGCGTTAGCAAATCCGTGTCCGGGCCACAACTTGGTCACTAATAAAGTCATTTTCAAATAACTTTATACAAAGCATCATCACATTAAAAGGATGTGTCGCGCGCAATTTCCAGGTCCATACCTCAAACACTAGAATCACCATGGGGGGACGTTAGCAATTCCATGTCCAGGCCATAACTGGGTTACTACTAAAGCAATTTTCAAATCACTTTATACAAATCATCTCTACATTAAAAGGATTTGTCAAGCATGCTTTCCAGGTCTGTACCTCAAAGGCTAATTTCACTGGGGGGCGTTAGCAATTCCGTGTCCAGGCCACAACTTTGTGTTACTACTAATAAAGGAATTTTTAGAAAACGTGTCCTAGCCACAACTTTGTAACCAATAAAGCAATTTTTGGATAACTTTATACAAATTATTGCCACATTAAAAGGATGTGTTGTGAGCACTTTCCAAGTCCTGCTACTTTTAAACTTAGTAAGCAGTATACTAGCATAACCTAAATATTTATTAAAAACCTCAAGCCGAATCTTCTTCGGGCGTATAATGCTCCGTTTCGCGGTGCTCTTGTTTTTTATTCTTTCTTGTTACCAGGCATCATTATATTTATCCGTACAAGTTTTCTATAGTCCGCCATATCAACGGGCTAACATCACTCGATCTGTTGAGTTTTATCAACGATAATTCGTCGAAACGGACAACAATTAATGGATATTAAAAAGCTGTTGTGTTTTATTGTTCCAGTCTCCTATAATCAAGAAAATAAATACATCAAAGGTATGGTGAACGGCAGCCCGGTTCATTGTCGAAATAGCATGTTGTGCGGTGTTCAAAGTTCCCGTTTTGTTTATTTAAACCGTTCATATACAGGCCGTTTTATCTAATTGAAACGTTGAAGTACTCTTCAAAAAGAAGGTATCTGTCAGCTGAGTTAATATTTCTAAATGCAAGCGTTATCTGGACTTTTTCGAAAGTTTACTTTACAGCCGGAGGTAGAAAGTAAACGAAATGAACCTCATATACAGCACGAAAGCAACGAGAACGTTGGTGTAAACGGTAAAATGATCGTCGCTATCCAAAGTCAATGTGCAGAAAATGGTTCTGTATCCAGTCAACAACAGACAAATGAGATGAGTCCAGAACTACAAATTTTGAGGGAGACAGTTTACGGTAAACATGCAGAAGATTGTTTTCTTCCTTACATGTATTTTTTACATTCTCGAATTTTAATGAATATCTCGAAACCAAGTTCTAGAGATGAACATTAACTTTGGCCTCAACCTTGAAGTAAAAAAAAAACCTGGAAGGAAATGTTCCCTGGTTAAGGGTCAAACCCATAACAGACAGAATACCAGCATAGTGCTTTAACTTAAGCTTACCTGGTGGCTGGTTCTTTCTCACACTATCAATCCAATCAAAACACACTAAACAGTGTTAAATTGCATAAATATTTTCAGATTTGATAAAAGATATCAAAGACCCAGAAAAGCCACAGACATTGGAAGAGTTGGAAGTTGTAAATGAAGATAATGTTCTTGTACAGAACTTCAGTGATGATACCCTCCTTGTGCAGATCACCTTTATACCAACCGTACCTCATTGCTCATTAGCCTCCTTAATTGGTAAAACTCAACCACATCACATTATTTTGGTTTCATTTGAAAGAGTTTTGTGTAATGAAAGATTATATGAAAATTATACTGTAAACATATTACAAATAGTTGAATTTAAATGATACAAGACATATCATCCAAATTTAAATTTATTTCTAATGACTCTGTAAAAGGACAAGCTTATTTTTACTCAGGTACCGAAGTACAAGCGGTCAGATGGTTAAACAACATGTTAATACTTAAATGAATATTATTAAATTATAATATTGAATTGTCAGAATATAAATTTTATTGAACTCATTTTCAGGCCTAAGTATAAGACAGAAGCTAGCAGTATGCCTTCCAGATAAGCACAAGGTATTCAGACAAAAACAGATAATCAACTTATTTTATTAGCATTCGTTTTATTTTATTTTTTTTTCCAAAAATATATAAAGACTTTTTGTTTTCAAAAATGAGTTTGCTTTACAAACATTAATCCACCTGCTAGGAAAGCTAGGTGAAAGCTGATATTAATTGCTCTCAAGTCCATTTCCTGGGCAGAAATTAGTTCCGTGTTCTTTTTGATATTTGCCAAGGGGTGCTTGAACCCATGAACTCAGGGGTGAGAGGCAAACACATTAATCACTGGACAATTCCACCCTTAAACGTTGGTGTTTACAAAGCCAAATTAGTCTTAAGCATAATATTTGGAGAAACAGACATCTGTGGCAGACTGTTATTGTTTGGTTCTGTGAATACTTAACAACTTTTAATCAGAGGTATATATTTTAAAACGATGACCAGCCTTAGTCATTTATAACTTATAGTTTTTAGTTAATGATTGGAAATCATGGCTTTTTTGTTTATTGTTTCAGTTGGATATATTCGTGAAGGAGGGAACTCATGAAACTGCAAATGAGAGTAGGAAATGAATTGAAAATTAATAATATTAAAGTTTAAAGTATATGTTTCTACTAAGAATAAAATGTTTTATTTTTTTAAGCAATTGTAAACAATATATTAATAGATATATACATTTGATACTTGAACACCTTTTATTACTAATGGTAGTTGTTGAACGTAGACAAAGGCAGACTACTCAAAAATTGTATAATTTGCTTAAACTTGATCATTATTACAGTTAACAAGCAAATAAATGACAAAGAGCGGATAGCAGCTGCGATGGAGAATCCAAACCTTCGTCAACTGGTAGATCAGTGTATCGAAGAGAATGGCTAGAAATGTCAGTGTATAAAACAATTATGCACTCACAGGAAATCTCGCTGGATCTTGTTGTGCTAACATTGAAGCTAATACTTTCATATTTATAACTCAACACAGAAAACGGAGATAAATAATGTTTTACTGGGCTCATTGTAATCCATTGGAAGTTGTCAATATTTTGTTCAAGTTGAAGGTTTTAACTAGAAGAAGTTTCAAATACACATGTACTGACTTTGTCCAGTCTCATTGTTTTTAACAGTGACTACAGGTCTACATTGAATGACTGTTTTCTATGTGACCATCAAATATGTGGCTGTAAATAGCAAAAAAAAAACCCACAAACTTCTGCTTGACTACAACACTACAAAAAGTAGACAAGGGCAATATGAAGAGCTCTTTGCGGCAGATAAACAAGAAATGAACTTGCATTCAGATTTTTATATAGATTTGTTAAATTCTGAATATTTAACAATGTTTACAGAACATAAAATACATAAAAATAACATTCATGTAATACATAGTAAATAGTGATGATTTAAAGTTGTAAATGTGATATGAATGCACTAAGTGAAATTGCTACATACAAAAAGCAAGGAAACAATACTGCATGAAGAAAAAAGAAATTTTATTAAATTGGATAAAATATCAAAATTTTAATTGATGTGTTAGGAAAATGACACCTATAACTGAATAATTGTCACCATGACTTATTTGATACACTTTTATAGAGTTTGAACTTGGGTTATGTATACAAGTATATTTTGTCTGTTTTAATATTACTGTGTTGTTATGATGTTTTTTATGTCTGCCAATGAAAGTATGATAAATAGAATAAAATTGCAACAAAAAATAAATGGTTCTGTCCCCTAACATACTAACAAGAGATGTTTGTCAATCATTATGCACCCCCTGAGCGCCATGTTGTCAGGATTATATGGACAATTGAGTGAAATATGCATGGACCGAAATGACAGCTGATTTGTCGCTAACATTGTATGCCGTTGAGGCAGTTTTAAGATTATGAACATTCAAAGTTTGAGGATAGAGTGTGTTATGACCATGACCTTTGACTCTATGACCTCAAAATCCATAGTAGTCATCAGCTGGTCACCAAAAATCTAAATGTTAAGTTTGAGGGCCAAGGGTGCAGGCATTGACAAGTTATCACACAGACAAGCATTTTTCGTTCAAGGTCACTGTAACCTTGACCTTTGATCCAATGACCCCTTAAATCATAACGGGTCATCTACAGGTCAAACACAACTCCAAGTCAAGTTTGAGGGCCATGGGTGCAGGCATTGTCCAATTATCACTCACATTTTCGCATTCAAGGTCACTGTGAACCTGACCTTTGACCCAATGACTCCTAAAATCAATAAGAGTCATCTCCTGGGCAGGCCCAAGTTTGATGATCATAGATTCAGGCATTGTTGAGATATCACTGGGAGAGAGATTTGTTAACTTTTTTGCGTTAAAGGTTACTGTGACCTTGGCCTGATGACCCCCAAAGTCAAGAGGGGTCATCTACTGGTCAGGCCCACCTTCATGTCAAGTTTGATGACCATAGGTCCAGGAATTGTTGAGTTTGCT
The DNA here is from genome assembly GCF_026914265.1 of Mya arenaria. Classification (NCBI taxonomy): domain Eukaryota; kingdom Metazoa; phylum Mollusca; class Bivalvia; order Myida; family Myidae; genus Mya; species Mya arenaria. The sequence continues at coordinate 73,661,796 of NC_069124.1, forward strand.
TTCAAGGTCACTGTGACCTTGATCTTTAACCCCTTAAATCAATAGGGGTCTACTGGTCAGGCCCAACCTCCAAGTCAAGTTTGAGGGCCATGGGAGCAGGCATTGTTGAATTATCACTCGGGCAACCTTTTATCGTTCAAAGTCACTGTTACCTTGACCTTTGGCCCAATGACCCCCCAAAACAATAGGGGTCATCTACTGGTCAGGCCCAACCTCCAAGTCAAGTTTGAGGGCCATAGGTGCAGGCAGTGTCGAGTAATGACACAGACAACCTTTTACCATTCAAGGTCACTGTGACCTTGACCTTTGGCCCGATGACCCCAAAAACAACAGGGGTCATCTACTGGTCAGGCCCAACCTCCAAGTCAAGTTTGAGGGCCATGGGTGTAGGCATTGTCGAGTTATCACATGGACAACCTTTTACCATTCAAGGTCACTGTGACCTTGACCTTTGGCCCGATGACCCCCGAAAACAATAGGGTTCATCTACTGGCCAGGCCCAACCTCCAAGTCAAGTTTGAGGGCCATAGGTGCAGGCAGTGTCGAGTAATGACACAGACAACCTTTTACCATTCAAGGTCACTGTGACCTTGACCTTTGGCCCGATGACCCCAAAAACAACAGGGGTCATCTACTGGTCAGGCCCAACCTCCAAGTCAAGTTTGAGGGCCATGGGTGTAGGCATTGTCGAGTTATCACATGGACAACCTTTTACCATTCAAGGTCACTGTGACCTTGACCTTTGGCCCGATGACCCCCGAAAACAATAGGGTTCATCTACTGGCCAGGCCCAACCTCCAAGTCAATTATGAGGGCCATGGGTGCAGGCATTGTTGAGTTATCACTCGGACAACCTTTTACCATTCAATGTCACTATGACCTTGATCTTTGACCCGATGACCCCAAAAACAATAGGGGTCAGCTACTGGTCAGGCCCAACTTCCATATCAAGTTTGATGACCATAGGTCTAGGCATTGTTGAGTTATCGCTCAGACAAGCTTTAAAATTATTTTACCATTAAAGGTCACTGTGACCTTGACCTTTGACCCGATGAGCCTAAAATCAATATGGGTCATCTACTGGTCAGCCCAACCTTCATGTCAAGTTTGATGACCATACGTCCAGGAATTGTTGAGTTATCACTCGGACAAACTTTGGATTACCGACGGACCGACATGCCTGTGCAAAGCAATATACATAATTAATTGGGAGTGATGATTTTATTTAAATCATTTTCATGATTTTCAACGTCTTTTGACATACAGTACTGGTCAAGTACCTAAATCCAGCATATTTTTGATGTTTTTGTTCAATTAGTTTCCTCATTTTTTAAATTGTACTCATGAAAAATAGGTAAGAATATATATATATATATATATATATATATATATATATATATATATTATGAATATTTAGCAGCATTTTATGTATTTAGGGCTATAAATTATCAAATTAGTATATACCATATCAATCGAATATCACGCAAGTGATTCAATACAAAATTTAATAAACACACCAAGGCTTGCTTTTATGATACTGAATGACCAATCATGTATTATCCCCTTATATTTTGCATGGTCAAGCTATGCACACAGTCTTGTGAGTCACTTGTAGCACAAAACAAAACAAGTCTTTGAAAAATGATATACCATGTTTTTTAAAATGGAATAATATTTTGTCCAATTGGATGGTAGTACTTTTCCAATTCACTGTACTTTTATTACTGTACATCGGCATACATTGTTTTAAACAGGTAAACACTGTAGATTTGAACACTACACAGATTAATGTTAGTTAATAAGCATCAATTAAAGTTCAAGTGGCCTGGCTGCACCAGGCCCTGCCAAGTTTAAATTTATTAATGAATGCAATACAAAAACTCTACTTTATATAATGTGTCTTATATAAAGTTCAAGTGGCCTGGCTGCACCAGGCCCTGCCAAGTTTAAATTTATTAATAAATACAATACAAAAACTCTACTTTATATAATGTGTCTTATATAAGTATAGCACTCAAAACGCTGTATTGAAGAACAACACGTGTGTTCTATATCATACATGTACAATGGAAGGGTGCTTGTCGATCTTTTTTCTTTTACAAAAAAGGAGTCCTCAAAGAACTGAGATCTCTTGCAACCCTAAAGGTTGGTGAAAAGTACATCAGTTGCAGATAAGAGTTCACAAAAGTTATTATAATATATTATTCTTTCTTGTTTTTTTGTTGATAAAAATAATTATTCAAAATGTTTCTCCTTTTAATATTTAAATCTTCCAAGTTTTTGGTAATGGCAATGATAAATTTCGTAAATAAAACAAAATTGTCATAGTTAGACAAAAAGCGTTGACTGATCAAAATCTAAACCAGTGAATAATAGATAACCACTAGTCACTAGTCGTTAATTTGACAAACACTGAAATTAACACAGAAATACTGTTGCAAGAAACATTACTAACTTCAAAATATGTTGCAAGAAACATATTGATGGGAACATAATCTTAATAATCTTAATAATAAATGAGAACTACATTGTACTAATAATTTTAATAAATATTCATATAATGTGTAAAAAATGACCTCTGCAAAGAAGATTATATAAATGAAGTCAATAAACACAATCTATGCAGAATATGTAATTCTTAAATTGTACCTGATATTTCTTTATTTGAACAGTGAGTAACAGTTAGTAAATCCTGCCAATATGAATGAGGATTGAAGCACATGATCCTTAGAGGAATATGAACATATGAGCTGATTAGAAACAATTTGCTCAAGAAAAACAACCTACCTAGCATGTAACATTCTCATCCATCAGAAATTCGACATTGATAAATCTTGTTGTACGCATAGCATCATCGCTCTGGTGTATAAATGAATTCATATAAACTTGTTGGATACATAATTAACCTAAGATAATTACCAAACACACCAGTTTAACTTTCACATCTTCAAAGGTATCATAGATACTGGAACTCTTATGTCAGCTTTGTACTGTTGATGAAGTTTTACTAATCTCTTAAAACAGGTACAGAAAATGAGAGGAACTCCTACAAAAAAATGAATACTATATAACATAGCATGACAAACAAGAAGGTTTCACTTCATTTTAAATCATGTAAAAATGTATGTTTTCTTTGTTTTGATCTTTAAATAGTTGGTTTTATTGTAAGTTTACACATAATAAAGAGACCAGCAAAATAGAACTTTTGTCCATACACTGATTCAATCAAGAGGTAATTGAATAGACGCACAAAACTATTCCAACGCCCCTCTTATTCCATGAAAAACCTTGTTCTCAGAGTTGTACAACAGCAATATAATGAATAAATAGTTCTTAAAGAATTACACTTGCTTATCACAATGACCATAATACATTAATAAAGTTATTCATCACTTTGCCAGTGGTTTTCCAGACTGGTCCGGCTACCAGCAGATTATCTCCAGTCATGGTCTGTGTGCTTCTTGTGTGTGGAATGTGGATGTTTCAGCCCTTGTTTTCCGGCTTTAAATCCATCACCTGACACAGCCAGTGCCCGATATCAATCTCCTCTGATTCTGCACACTTTACGAACGGGTGACTCTGAAAACAGTGAATCAATTCAACATAAGGGACTGTTTCCTGGGTAACACTTCACAGGGTTAATAGCAATCAAAGGATGTTTCTACTTAATCATTTCAACACTTTTCAATACAGGGATGTGATTGACCTGGCAGCTGGAGGGCTGAAACAATTTCAGCAATGGGTTCTTGGGGTGCTTTTGGGGTCAAAAGCAAAACTTGCTTTTTAAAAGCTCTTTTGAAGGTTCTTCTGAATTGGAAGTGAAGCAAACTGGAACATCTACATAAACAACCAAAAGCACCTTAATAACTTTTTATATCACCTAAAAAAAGGGGGTTTTTGTTGTTGTTGTTGTTTTTTTTTTTTTTGGGGGGGGGGGGGTCCCTGCAGCCATCAGATCCACGGAATCCGCGGACAAATCACATCCCTGCAGAATAATACAGGGTAAAACAATCTCCTGATTCTCTGAAAACCAATCACAGTAAAAAGCAAGCAATCGATTATTTCTTCTGCATCATTTTTTTTTATCTTATTCAGTTATCAGGATAAACAAATACATACAATAAACAGCAAGTTTGCATCATTAGAATAATATTGGCATACATCTTTTGTAAAACCAGTCAAGTTATTACGACAAACTGAAATTCTTTTTCACAGGAAATTTTACTTACAGCTAATGAGTGAAGATCTGCTCTCTCTGAAGAGTTCTTTTTCAAACTGAAATGAACAAGAGGTACACAGATTATAAATGTACATATAAGTCCAATACCCGCCAGGCTAAAATTACCAGAAGGGACAAAATTGCTCTAAAAGGTGGGGTATGTGCACCTGTGGGGTAGATGAACTGTTCTGTAGTATTATGCAAATGATTTGCCCCAGTGGTAAGATTTTCCAAGGGTTAAACAGAACATAATTTACTAATAAAACATAAAAGGATGGAAATTGCTAAAGATACGAACATATTCATTCTATAAAACAATTTTTGAAAATTCTCGGCATACTGTCTTTACAAAGGACGGAAATGTTTGAATACTATTTAATACCGAAAAATGCTTGAATCAAGTTTTATCTGAAAAAGATTGATTGTGTAACTGTCTCCAAGACTTGACCTGCCTGTATACTTCTTAACAGCACTTGATATAAGGCACTAAAAATAAAGTATAAACTAGAGATTGCTTTTTTTAAAAAGCGCTTGTCTCCCCTATTGTGTGGTCGTAGCTGAGAAAAAAGGTCACGGCAATCTTGACCTTTGACCTAGTGATCTCAAAATCAATAAGGTTCATCTACTAGTCATGATCAACTAGCATACAAAGTATGAAGTTCCTGGGTGCAAGCATTCTTTAGCTATTGAGCAGAAACCGTTTCTTCACCTCAAGGTCACAGTGACCTTGACCTTTGACCTACTGATCTCAAAATCAATAGGAGTCATCTTCTAGTCATGACCATCTAGCATACCAAGTATTAAGTTCCTGGGTCTAAGTGTTCTATAGTTATTGAGCAGAAACAAAGTGTGACGTACAGACTGACTGACAGACTGGCTGACAGACAGGCCAAAAACAAGATGTCTCCCAAGAAATGGGGGAGACATAATTATAATAATACATCATTGGTGCTATAAAAAATGATGCGAATGTTGATGGAAAATGTTTAAAATACTATAGAACACTTGATGTCATCAATCAATGTCTTATACCACACGTCCATTCCTGAATGGCAGTTTTATAACCATACCTTGGCTACAGTTGGAGCAAATAGATGTCGATTAGGAAATAAATTTATGATGGATTCTTCCTTGATAGATATTATAACAATAATTTCATTGAATGATTATTCTATTATGACTGAACCATGAATTGTCTGGCTTGATACCCACAACTCACCATCGATCTACGAAGTCCACAAACTCGTCCGAGAACTTTCCTTTTGGCAGTGATGGAGGAGGCTGTAACATGGGCAAATTATTAATCCCAATGCAGATGCATTTACCAGGGATAGCTCAAATTTTAATATGCATCACTTTTTATTTGTTATCTAAAGACAATGTATTATAGTGGATATTTTTGTTTAGAAAAACTTTAAAAACATTAAGATATATATATATATGCATGTATGCATATTGCACTAGGATAGTTTTCAATTAAATATGAAATAGCAAGTCTGGTGTGATTTTGCTTTAATAACAAAATTGTCTGTTGTCTTTCCAAAATCAACACAAAGAATGGGTGAATAAATGCATACTCAAAAAGTAAAACAATAATATATGGATTAATATGAAAACAATGCAAAAAACGGTTTACAACATTGGTTATGTGTAAAGAATAACAACACCTACAGCAACCTTGTCATGAAAACAAATAATGCAAAATAATGCATAGGCTGTCTTGATGATGGTGTAACCTGCCCCCTGGGTAACAAATAGTATTCAACTATTTTGAGAGTTTGCGTACAGAATATTGCTAATTTCACTTCTTATATTGTTCAGTAATCAATCTCTTGCACTTGCTATTTGTAGAAAAACTGATCTATACTGTATGAGTGTATGTAACTTTGACAACCATTATGAAGTAAAAGAGCCAAGTTACATATGTTCTAAACCCCTTTCCCTGAATTCATGCATCAAAATAGCCTGTGAAAATGCAGCAATACAGCAAGCAAACTTGTGAGGTATGTTAATTTAGAAGGAATCTAGACCTCTATATGACTGCCTACAACTACTGTGATAATGTAACGCAACTAATTGGACGGTAATACTAATAATTATTTAACTGAAGTTGTCTTGAAACAGGCTATAAACTAGGAAAATTTAAATCTAGAAAGAAACTGAATGATTATTCCAATGGAAAATCATAAACAGGAGCCAAAATCTAACTGTAGCCATAGAGTTTGAAATGAAATGTAAATGCTATCTAGTGATGATGGATAATGCATAAGTAGAGACAAACAAAACAAAGATATTGATGCTGAATATTGAATAAACTCACCTAACATTATTTAAATATGCATTCTTAAAATAGTTTCAAACTCTAAATGTGATGCCAAGTTATTCAAGCAATTAAGTGCTGTTACAAAGCCCGCCTGCCTTCAAGGCTAGAACTTACAAAGTACAACCAAGCTTACTTTAAAGATTGGGCTAATTTTTTGGTTATTTTCCTGTATCTTCAAGGCACCTTTCTAAACATAAACGATAATAGGGCAACTTGCTTTTTGAATTAATTGAAAACAGACTACTAGTATTACGAGATTTTCCTTATTGTGGGGGGAGTGGTATCAGCATTTCACTGGTGTTGGATACATTACAGGTAAAAGTATTTGGTCACACTGAAATGTAATAAATGCACATCGCACTAGTTTAAAAATGTTAACTTGACAATATTGTTACTTTTTTTGTGCAATCTTAAACGTTTTATGAGACTTACCTACATGTGTCAGTTCAGAACATTTTTGCCGGACAAGTAGTATGAGAAACAAAAGTGCTGCAGAGCGAACACAAATCTTGTTATCAGTCAAACAAGAGGCATAGCTTGACAACTTAATGAAAGAGTTACGGTCCTTGCAGTGCATGTGTGTTTTGTCTCTTGCAACATGCGTACCAAGGTTCATTTGAATATCTTTTACAGGTTTTTGAGAAATGGACAAGGTTAAAGATTTTTCACTATGACACCACCGGCAAGACCAAGGCTATCACAATACCATTGAAAAATGGACAAGTTCATGTTATATTAAGAGTAGCAATGATTGATGTTTTATAAACAAAATTTTAAACAAGGCTTGATGTTAAATCAGTCTCAAATATCTTCAAGGTAATCAACATGATAACTCACAACAATGTGTGCCTCTCTAGTCTCTACACAAGCTACATGTTTCCCTTTTTCTTGATTAGAACCGAAAGCAACAATTCTGTGAGACTGCAGCATTGTTTGACAACAGAATTACAAACCATAAGTATGCACTTACAACAAAGTACCAAATGTTATGTCACATGTGGAAAATTTATACACATTGTATTATCAGACCAGACTTGCTATTGTACTAAATTCGTTCGAATATAAACTTTGCCAAAATGCATGTAAGTCATTTCAATTAATTGTTAATTATTAACTTCATGCACAGTCAACCAAGGCTTTAGTAAAACTGTTAGTCAAAATCAGAACATGTTATTAAATGTTAAAACACCATTTCCTTCTCGTTTCCATTTCATGAGTCACAGCCAGGCTATCATGAATGATTGAGCATTCTCTCATTGCATCGTAAAACAGCGTAATACTAGCAAGCAGTAGAAATGGCTTATTAAGGAAGACTGAGATACACAACAGGAGAATAAGAAAGCTAATTTGGTCTTAAATATCAAGATAACAGTATTTGCATAATTATGATGATTGAAGATCTGCGAAGCACTGCAAGTGAATTCCAATGCAAGTAAATTGTTCTCAGTGGACCAAGAACAAAACTTGACAAATATTTCAGTAATGTGACGTGTTACACATAATGCATATAATTAATTACAGCAGTACCAAGTCTCATATAAACATCTCTTACCATTTCAAACAAACATTTCAAGTTGTTCACAGACTCAAAACCACAACTGTTTTTTAAAGTAATTTTACTCAAAATTAAATATGAAAGAAAGTATGACCAAATGAGTATGAATTCATTTTCCTAAGTGGAACTTCATTATCACAAACAACAAAAAATGTCAAGAAGAGTATAGAATGAGTTTGTTGCAGTAACAGGTCAGAGTAAGCCATGCTGGTAAGAATAATGAAGTGTCAACAAGCCATTTCTACCACCATTTGGGGGATGCACTTTAAGCGCTTCAACAAATATCAACCAACAGTTTTACTTTCATTGAACTGTTCCTCCCAGATAACATACCTCATTTACAATGAAATCTAAAAGCTCAAAAATGGCCATGGGCCTAGGCCCATCTGAGCCATGCGGATTGGGGAAGCTTACAACCCGAGTTGGTCCTAAAATAAAGCAAAATAACAAAATAGTGCAACTGAATGTCACTGGTACAGTTCACAAAAAGAGTACAAGATGGCATTGGACAAGATATTAATTGCATTAAAGGGCTAGCAGCCAGTTCATTCCTGCTAGAGGTGCTTGTCTCAGGCTGTAACTCAAGCAATCAATACTGGCTCCATGTTAAATCCACTACACTGGTGTCTGTACAAGTACATAATAAAAAGTAGACAGCAAAAAACTCACACACCTTTTTTGTAAAAAAAGAAAGAGAAAAAGCCATACTTGTTTATCATACAACAAAATACAAACACATGCAGCCTTGATTGTGATTACACCATCTGCATAATACAATGTTTTAAAAAAAAATGAAAATACATGTAAGTGTTGTCTCCCTTCCTATTCAAATTTAATGCATATCAATTTCTGACATTGGCCTGAAAATTACAGAGATTATATATCTTACTACAAACTCACACATAAAATCACACACACACACACACACACCCATTTGTTAATAGGATAAACATGGGGAGCGGTTTCAAAACAAAACAAAAATATATGTACTTAATATTTATCATGTATATAACATATAAGAGAGCTGTTTTGAAATGAAATGTACTCATATTACAGCATGTATTTAACATTTAATAGATTTTTCTGTCTTTTAAGCTGTTGTATGAATCGCAGAATGGACAATGGACATTAGCTTATTTATGAAACAGTAATCTCTTTTTAATCATACTCAATTACTTCTACCCAGATTTTCACAGATTTTATCAAACCTGTTTTGGTTCTTCTTGTTTCTTTAGTCTGTTTTCAACAACAACACAACCATGAGGTTCAAGAATGAACAACATAAGAGGAGAGTTAGAACATAATGTCATGCAGTATTGTACATATTGATTGCAAACCCAATACCCATCTCTTAGAAACAATCTCAAGTAAAATTCAGGCACATTATTGTCATTGATTTATAAGAACAGAATCAGAAGTATCATGCCAAGTTAAAGTTAGTTTTAGTCCTAAAAAAGGCAGTATGATTCAGGGGAGCATTTCGTAAAAGATCTTAGTTCATTTAAGTTGTATATTGAAATTATCAAGCATCATGGTTTCTTTGCGAAAAAGAACCAGTGGCTTGCCATTATTACATTTATACAGATTTAAGATTATTGAAATTACAACTACAATCCTTTATTGAAAAGGGCCTCAGGTACATTGAATGTAAATATACATGTTTAACACTCAGCATGCAAAGAATGTGAAACAGCATGTGACATGATATTTATCAGATATATACTAAGGGAGACAACACTTAAATCTGTAATGACTGGAATTGGCCAAGAGTTACACAACCTTGCCCCTGGCTAGGCTCTTTACCTCATGGACTATATATTCTAAGAGTTCAAAGATGGCCATTGGGAGCGGCCCATCTCCAAATATCTCCTGAAAGTCACCTAAACCGCCTGCAAAGAACTCTAAATGAATTAGTAATTGTTTCCATGGTAACATGTTATTTCCTATCTGGTAGCTCATCAATAATTCAAGACAAAGGTAGGTATAGCGCTGCATGACAGAGTAGTGGGTACTTCAGTTAAATAGGTTTCAATAATGGCAATGCTTAACCAAAGCAATATTACACTGATGTATAAGTGTTTACTCTTAAATAAATAACAAGATTTATTAGTTTAAACCAAAAACATAACATGAATTAAAATCATTCCTTTATTAAACGTAAAACATATCAGATTTATTTCTTTTTCGTTGCAAAACTGCACACTTCTTCAGTGACAACAATGGCATAAACACTGTTATACCAGAAGGCTAAATCTTAATCATTTATATTCTCATTAAAACACAACTATATGAGCTAGTCTCACAAACCTGCACTCTTCAGTGGTTTGCCTGTTCTAGCTGCCTCCTTATGTTCCTCCATAACATCCTCTGCAAACATGATGTCAAGGTCCTTTGGGTCAGGTGGAGGTATTGGGTATCGACCAATGGCCATCTCCACCAGGGACAACCCCACACTCCAGATGTCAGACTGCACAGAGTAGTTGGTACCTTGAAGTCTCTCAGGCTATAAAATAGAATAAGGAATTTACACAAAAGTAGAAAACAACCCATTATACTTAATTCATGACTACACTTTTTTCTTAACATCTGTTTGGACAACTTTATATGTTATCATGTAAAATATAAGGTATATGTGTATGGCACACATTATATGTTTTTATAATTATAGGCAAATGAGTGGCTGACTGCAAAGCCCATAAGTGAAGTACTTCTTTCAGAATACCAGTACATTCAATTCCTCAAATATATTTCCTGTATTTGCTGAACTTGAAAATGGCTGTAGAAATATGGAACCATGGGATTTAATGATAGTCTAGTAAATTAACCATTAGGCTGACTTACAGACATATAAGACCTTGTCCCCACAAAGGAATTGGCAAGGGAGTCTATCAACTGGCCACTTACACCGAAGTCACAGATCTTTATTTCCCCACGGGAGTTAATCAAGATATTGGATGGCTTTACATCTGAAAATATCAAATAGAAAAAAAATGACTACTTTCTGTATATTTTGTAAACTTTATCAGATATTCAGAGAAGAATCAAGTGGGATCACTTAAACACAAGAATTCATATATTGTAAATGTTGTGTGCATCATGTAGATAAAGATATAATTTTATTATGATATATGGCCTCTGGCCCAATCATTTACATATACATATATATATAAATCAATACAACAGGTATGACAGGTCATGAAAATTATGCAATTCAATATTCATTATTCATAACGCAATATAGATATTATAGATTGGTTCTATTTTACAAACATATCAGTGTAAGTACATAGACATATTTAACAATGTGCATCATTTCTTATATTTTAACACATATGAAGGTATGTTCTTGTTTTAGGTTTTTTAGGCTCATGAGATATGGTAGATAGCTGCACCATGTCCCACATTTGTCGCATCCTTCTACTCTCATGGGGACCAGCACCCTTCTGCCATCATAGAATTAAATGCTTAAGAATGCCAAATCTTTCTTGTGTTTCAATTAAAACATATAATTTGTATTAAGCCAAGATCAACAAGACTTGATCTGATAATGTTCATACTCATTCACAACAGAATGCTATTCTTACCTCTGTGCATAATAGAATGTTTTTCTCGAAGGTATATCAAACCCTTGAGAACCTAAAATATAAAAGTACCGTCAGTACTCTGCATGTACATGTATGCTTTGAACTTCAATGTATTGATAAATGTTTATCCAAACTAATTATTTCATAATCATACATGCCATCCAAAGCAAACCAAGATATCTTATGTGTCACACTGTCATTTGTTACTATACTGTATCAATGGCGCTTAAGACTTATAAGGTAACTGAGGTTGTATGCTATAACGTTACAAGGACCTAAACTAAAACATATCTCACAGAAAGCTATTTCTAACTTAAATGAAAATGTGTACCGGGTATGTAGATTAAAAGCATAGATATTTTTCACTCACTGATGCTGTTACTTTGCCTAATATTGGTTCAGGAATTCTTCCCGCTTTCTTCAAGATTAAGTCCAGTGAACCACCATCCTGTAATGCAAAATGAGCAAGAACTGTAATCATAATTATCTTAAAATGAAACAACAGCAAATGAATGATCTTTACCTGGACTGAATTTGATAGTTATTAATTGCACAACAGAAACAAACCCCTATTACTTTAAAAAATAGTTATTTGAGGAAAATAATTATGCATTTCAATATAACAGTCTCTTACCATGTACTCCATGCAGATGCTGATTTCACCATCGCTGTAGAAAGCCCCGTAGAAACCAACAATGTATGGTGAGTTGCATTCATGTAAAACCTTCAGTTCTCTGATAATTTGATTCCTGATTGCAGGTTTGATTTCTAGATGTATAAGCTGAAAGATTAAAAATATGATATATATATATATATAATATATTATAATCAGCGTGAACATTTAAACTCAACAAAGACATAACTCAACAATTATTAATGCCAGAATTATGGGCCTTGCTGTACATGTGTACATTGTCTCTTGCAGCATCTACACCAAATATAAGTTGGATATCCTGAACGTGCACAATGTCAATGATGCCAACAACAACACCCATGTCAAAAATGTGAGACTAGATAACAGAACTTAGGAAGACAAGCAAACTAAAATACCGTAATAACTTTTTTATTTTTTTATCTTGGAAAGAGCAAATTTTTGCATAAATGTCTGCAAACCAATGATAAAAGATTGCTGACAAAAGATCAGATCGCAGATTTTCATATTTCCGTTTGAAAATTAATGTTTTATGGCTTAAACTGTTGTTACTAACGGTTTAAGAGAAATGCGTAAAATATTATTTTTTTAACATAAAAGATATTAACATAAATGTGGTTCCATGCAAAATACTAACCAGAATTTCTAATAATAAAGCGCTATTATTTGCAAAATACAGTTATCTAACTTGGTTTATTAAGTAGGTTGGATGGTTGAGTAACATTGTATAAAGTCTCAATGCAATACATCAAGTAGTTGCTGAGATATAAACCTATGTGTGCTTACATGCAAAAACTTAACCAGAATTTCTAAGTCAAATAATAAAGGCCCATTATTTGCACTATATTCAAATAAGTGTTATTTACCTCATTGATTTTGTAGGTTATATAGTTGGGAATACAAATCCAAAGTTTCAATGCAATACATGATATATTTACTGAGATAAGGACTTAAAAGTGCTTACATGCAAAACCTTAACCAAGGTGTGACGCTGACGCCGACGCTAGGGTAAGTATAAGTTTAGCTGTCCTTATTCTATGCTAAAAATGCATATGATTTAGATACAGATAAAAAATAAAAGGGATATTTTGGCGCTTTTTTAACTGAGAAATTTGTGGCAATGTAGCTATTTATTAAAAAATCACTTATATTTGTTTTTCTAAATCATATACTTTTCTTTGTTGTTATCAATCAAGTAAAATAAATTAAACATGATTGTGCATTGAAATTAATAAAAAAAAACTGATATTGTGCTCCATTAAACTCAAAAACAACCAATATATATAAATGTATATGAAGATTAATTCAAAATGTACACTCCATCTTACCTTTCTGGCCATGACAAGACTGGTAGGTCTATGGAGAACCTTCATGACCACACCCCCATTGCCTGCCCCAAGTTCCCCGATCTTGTCAAACTCCTCGGCAACCAGCTCCCCGACCTTCTGTTTCTGGGTGAGAAAAGCCTCGAGTCTCTCACGTTGCTGGTCATCTATGTCCAGCTCCTTCAATTTCTGGGTCAGGGATTCCAGTAAAACTTCATTCTGCTTCCTAGAACATTTTAATCATCAATATTCAAATCCCCATGCATATGAACATAAAATTGTATATGTCTTTAAAATTTTAATATGACAGTAGACATTGAATTATATTTCCCAAATCACCTTTGATTCTTTAAGGTTCGGAAGAAGTTCTTGGCATTAAAAGTCATATAATGCACAAGTCATGGTTCCAACATTATCATTTACTTGACTATGACCAGGAGCCCAGTCACATTGATGAAGCTAAAATTGTATGGGTAGATCTTGTAACCATCTAAATCATTGAACATCTTGTCCCATATTGTTATCATTGAGCAATGGCGTAAAGTAATCTCAGTGCTCCAGCTAGCCCGTTTTTCAATGGCGCAGCGCCCGTGCCCCTTTTCTTACCGCCCTGCCCCTTTTTGAGTAGTGCCCTTTTCACAAATGCTCTATTAGCACCAATTATCCCGTTTGTGCCCTTTTTACTATTGAAATCATTATAAAAGATCGGCAGCCCTTAATCCGCTGTCATAATTGAGACAAATTACGTAATACTTATGATAATAGTGTTCCCGCTAGGTGTCACCATGCCCCCATTGACTGCTTAAAATATGCCGTACTGCCCTTTCATCTTCCCATGTGCCTTATCCAAGTCATATGACAGCTAATTGTGTATTTGTGTAGTGAGCAGAAGACCTGTGTATTCATAATCGGTCATCTTCTAATCCAATAATTAAGAAGAGACAAATAGGGAAACATCGGCAGGAGGCGGAGCTATTGAATGTCAGCCAATCAGAATATACATTGAGAATTCGTTCATTTAATGATGAAAGTTCGTAAAATGCGATAGAAAATGCGAAGGGATGGTGAAAAATGTTGTCAAGCACAATTTAATCTTTTAAAATAATTGTTAATTGTATTGTACTGACGAAAATCGTCATTTAAACATTGTTGATTTGAAGCAGACGGTCACTGCCGATTTGTAAACATAACAAAGGTGGCGCTAACACAATCAAATACTTCACTATTTCAGTAAATGTTTTTTAAAGTTTATTTGTAAAATATTCTTGATGAAAATTTCATTGTAACCCACAAATATATGCTGATGCTTTATGTAGTGTTTACCTATCGTGGTTACGATCATGTCAAAATTCGCCGAAACCGCCATTTTGTCAGAACGAATTTCGGAGTTATTTCATCAATGGTCTATGTTTTATAAGTGATTTTTAAAGAAAGGGCAGTGATTTTTATTGTCATTTTATTCTAAAACGTTAGCATATTAAACATTATTTTACCAAAGACAATTAAAAACAGCCAGGCTGAATGTAACATTCGTACCCAATCCCGATCGTACCAAACTAAGATTCGTCACCTACATATTTGTTTTTTGTGTATTTATTTATTTGACTGCTTCAAATGTTTAACTGTCTTCGATTTTTGGAGAAATATGTGACATTGCACTAAAGGAGACTCCAGGCAAGTACAATCATACTACCACAGACAAAAAGACAAATTTTAATTTTGATATTCAAACACACCCTTCCAAATTTGGAGAAAAAAAACAAACTTTTTTTGTTCAAGTCTGGAAATCATGGAAAATGATTTAAATTGGGTATGAAAACAAATCAAATTCTAGGTGGAGACCCCCCCCCCCAAACCCCCCCCCAAAAAAAACAACAACAAACAAACAACCTTGTGACAGGGGTGGACCCCTCCCACAACCACCCCCAATCGCCCCTACACGACTCATGTAGTTTGCCCTTTTCAAAACTCCACCCTGCCCTTTTCAAATCCTGGCTGGAGCACTGTATCTGTATAAAGCTTTTTAAACTATAAATCAAACCACACAAATTTTTATCCATTTATATTAAAGAAAAATGTTTTTTTAATATCAAACGCCCAACGGATTATTAAATATAAGTAGGGTCAGTGCCTATTTCATAGGTAGGGCTGGGAAACACGAACCACAGATAAAAATATATGCCTTTTTAAATCATAAATTGGATTTTTCAATTAATAGCTACGAGGCCAAAAATTCTTTTTATCTGTTCACAAAGCATACGTTTTTTTTGTTTATATCAAATGAGAACATAATAACGCATTAAAATTAAAAGATTTTATTATATGCTTCCAGGTAGTTTATAGAGATTTATCAGTCAAATAAAATTAATATTTCACTGTTTCAAACAGTTAAAATATCAATTTGATATTTTTCACTGTTTCATACATATGTGAACCTTTTGCAATGACAGAGAGGTAGATTTAGGTCTCAAAAGCGTTGTTTGGGTTCAAAAGTGGTAGAATTTCTAATTTCTTTATTTTTCAGTAAAATTTTATACACTGTAGATAATTAATAACACCTTGGAAATGTTGTTTACTTTGATGTTTTGACAGTTTTTTAATGTCTTTGATATTTAAAAAATGCTGATTTGTAGATGCCAATTAACAAAGAAAGCTGATTAGTGGTCTTTTGTACCGTACTGGTAAATAAGCAACGATCTCGGCCAGAGTGTGAAGTGATTTGACAAGTGGTTTATTGCACCATGTCCTTTAAAGTGACAGATTATTATGGTATTTTAGCATGGTTGATAGAATTTTGAGGTTTTTAAAAGAAAATTTAAGGCCAATTAGAGCTTTAAATATCGGTAGATTTCGACAGCAAAGCGGTATGGCGTTAGAAGGGTCTCAAAAGCGGTATATTTTACCTACCACCAGTAGAGTTCACATGTATGCTGTTTAAAACTGAAGCCTGCTCTTGGTTCCAAATCAAAAGACAGCACATTCAGGGCTTGTACACAATTTAAACAATGTCATTTCGAAAATAAAGTTTAGTGCACATTCAAATTTGCCCAGTTTGTGTAATTAAATGACTTTTTCCAATTTTAGACATAAAATGCACCAGTCAATTGTAACCACCACCCCCCAGGTCTGGGGGTATACTTGGGATAGCCAGGGAAAGGGGCTGTGTTTTTACTGTCCAAGTGGCCCTGCAGTGCCGGGTGAATGCTGTGGTTTTGTCTTCGCGCCCAAAATAGCAGGGAATGTGCATTTGGCAGGAATTTTACAGTTCGTCCCAGCAGGACAGGGATTTAGTCCAAATAATTGTACGCTGACAGATTTTTTTTAGATTTTTGATATGGCAAATCCTTCACGTACAAATTGTTTAGTATCAAAAGTGGGTAGTTGTTCCGATCAGGATTCCGGGTTAAAGCATATAGCGTCTATAAAATATCATAAAAACAAGAAATATTACCAGATAATGTTATTTTATATTAGTTCCGTACACAATTTTTTTTTATCCAACTTATAATTATGAATTTGACGGCTTTTCTTCATTTCATTCTGTCAAAACATAACGATATATACATGAAGGGCACCTGCAAGGCTTCAGGGCACAGTTTTAAATCGCTCGGAACATTTCGGCCATGGCCGAGTTGTTACGATTGTATAACGAGGTCTATCTCGAAGCTTTGTCGGAGGAGGCCGAGTTATTACGATTGTATCGAGTTGTTCCCCTTCGCATAATTGTTATCTGTGTCAGTCAACTTTCCTTTTATTGGAAAGGTAAACAACTTGTTTTAATGCATTAATGCTTGTTTAGTGCAAAATAACATTTCACTTATATAGCAAAATATGAAAATAACTCTTTATGATCAATTTCAACCATAAAATACTTCACTTAAAACAATTTCAATATTTTTAAAACACCCCCGTTTTTTGCACATTCCCGTTTAGACCCTAGGGATTGGAAGAATCCCGTATAACACGTCTATTATTTTAGACTAGACAGGGATTTTACCCGGGCTTGGCTAGACAGAAAGTCAAAGTCCCCGCTATTCCCCAGACCTGAGGAGGCCATGGTTACATTTGACTGGTGCATAACGAAAAGAAAAATAGTTTGTTACAGTGTAAGATAGCAATATCTTAAAACTTGTGAACACCAAAAGTGTATATTTCACTCGTGGCTATGACACTAGAGAAATATAGCATTTGGCGCTCACTCTGTGATTTCTGGTCTGGGCTTTACTTGTATTAGCCTTTATGGAAGCATGCCTTTTAGTCTCTTCTTCAATAATCACAGAGACTGAGGCAAGCTTTGACATTGACTGTATAGAAAGTTGTGTACAACCCACCCTTCATCTGTGATTGTGAAACAAGCAGGGCTTTATCTGATAATTATTCATCATTTGATAATTATTCACGTTCTAGAGTCGCTGTTGATCAGGATGTCAAAATCTTGTCGGTTAAAGGCTATACATAGCTTATGTTTCAAATATTATATATGGACTCGGACAATAAACAAATATTGACTTGACTTGAGGAAAACTTACTCTGCACCGTCGGCTCCCTCATCGCCGGCATGCGTCGGAAGACGCAAGTTGAATTTGTTTTTGCTCATAGGCATTCTGCTTTAATATTTTACTGCCAGCGCCATAATTAGAAATAAGTTAATGTTCGTCTTTTCTTTAAAAAAATCCCAAAATTGAAAAATACATAAATCGACAATTTGCACTGACAGCAAGCTAGCAGCCAATAACAGCAGCCAATAAGTACAGCAGCCAATAAGGGACTTAGCAGCCAATAAGTACTTTTACCACGAAACACGAAATGTGAAAGGAATCTACTATTTTCCAGCAGCCAATAAGAACACCTGCCACACAACAACAATGTTTCAATGAAAATATCATTAACGCAAATGGTTTATATAAATAAAACACGATGAAACATAATCAAAAAGAACCAGTACGAACAAAAGTAAACCATAAAATGAATATGTATTACAGTACTCAGTAGAGGCTACCCGCGGCTAAATAGTATCCGGGATAACCAGCTAATATGTTGATAACACATGGGGGAATAATTTAAATTGGATTTATTTTTGGCCCCAGATAACATAAACATTTAAAATATTACATCAGCTTTTTAAAATATTATTACTGGCACAGTTTACCCCCATTCCCCCAATAAATACTGTAACTTATAATATTTGGTATTTGGTTTTTAATCCGAAACACCCGCTATATTAAGTAAAAATATGTATGATATGAATAGCGTTCTCGTAAAATTTGGTATCAAAATATTTTAGCAACGTTCTTCAATCGTTTTACTATGAGTTGCATTCTGGGTGTTTAGTCAGTATTTATATAAGAGCAATGCGATTGTTTACCCTCGCAATCAAAAATAAAATCCTGTCCGCGAGCACGGTTTAATCAACTTCTCCTATTCTATTTGTACCACAAATACCTAAACATCTCGGTTTTGCCGAATTACAGCGATTTGCCGCGTGCATGTATACGGAATTAAGTCGTACGCAGTAACAGCAGTAACAGCAGATGATTGCGGTGATGACTCGCACCACCGCGTTGGCTGCCGTGGAATATATCGTTGCGATATTCCGCGATGACGCATTCTCTCCCGCGGTGGCAACGCGTTTTTTGAAAGAAAAAATCCCGCTTTGTTGATAGTGTAATTATCTAAGATTCATGCTGATCAAATAAAAACTCCAGAAGACAGGGTAAGCATACGACGCAGACCCTTTAAAAAGTCTATTCCCTGTACTCATTTAATAAGCGTAGTACTGGGGTTAGGAAGACCATATGTATCCTCCAAGACGGGGTCAGTGCATGGCTAAGAAATTAAGGAAATTGTGTTGTTAGTACGACAACAAGATGCCGCACCTAAATCCTTGGGACCCCTTGTTACGACCAGAAGAAGGCAATTTGACGCTCTAAGACAGGGTACTGGATATGAACTGGCACCTACAAATGACTTCCATCTTAGGGTCAGCTTGAATAAATTGACCCCAACATCTTGGGCCCTTTTGATTGAGTTAAACAAACACATTAAACTACTTTGGGTTGATGGTACGACCAAAAGGAGGCGATGTGACGCCATAAGACAGGTAACTGGCATAAAATGGACATCTGGGCTATCACCTAGCAGTAACGCATGACTTCCATCTTAGATTCAGTTTAAACACAATTAACTTAAACGTATGGGAAACTCATATTTGGTTAAAACAAGCACATTGACCTACTTTGGGTTGCTCATATGACCAGAAGGAGGCGATGTGACGCCCCAAGACCGGGTACAGACATGAAGGGGACATCCAGGGCTATCACCTAGCACCGCTCAATAACTTTCATCTTGGGGTGAGCTTGACCAAAATCGACCCCCGAACGTCCACGACCCCTATTTGGGTAAAACAAGCACACTGACCTACTTTGGGTTGCTGGAACGACCGGAAGGAGGCGATGTGACGCCCTAAGACCGGGTACTGGCATGTAGGGGACATCCAGGACTATCACCTAGCACCGCTCAATAACTTCCATCTTGGGGTGAGCTTGGCAAAAATCGACCCCAACGTCCAGGGCCCCCTATTTGGGTAAAACAAGCACACTGACCTACTTTGGGTTGCTGGAACGACCAGAAGGAGGCGATGTGACGCCCTAAGACCGGGTACTGACATAAAGGGGACATCTAGGGCTATCACCTAGCACCGCTCAATAACTTCCATCTTGGGGTGAGCTTGACCAAAATCGACCCCCAACCACCAGGACCCCCTATTTCGGTAAAACAAGCACACTGACCTACTTTGGGTTGCTGGAACGACCAGAAGGAGGCGATGTGATGCCCCAAGACCGAGTACAGACATGAAGGGGACATAGAGGGCTATCACCTAGCACCGCTCAATAACTTCCATCTTGGGGTGAGCTTGACCAAAATCGACCCCCGAACGTCCAGGACCCCCTATTTCGGTAAAACAAGCACACTGACCTACTTTGGGTTGCTGGAACGACCAGAAGGAGGCGATGTGATGCCCCAAGACCGAGTACAGACATGAAGGGGACATAGAGGGCTATCACCTAGCACCGCCCAAAAACTTCCATCTTGGGGTGAGCTTGATCAAAATCGACCCCCAACGTCCAGGACCCCCTATTTGGGTAAAACAAGCACACTGACCTACTTTGGGTGGCTGGAACGACCAGAAGGAGGCAATGTGATGCCCCAAGACCGGGTACTGGCATGTAGGGGACATCCAGGGCTATCACCTAGCACCGCTCAATAACTTTCATCTTGGGGTGAGCTTGACCAAAATCGACCCCCGAACGTCCAGGACCCCCTATTTGGGTAAAACAAGCACACTGACCTACTTTGGGTTGCTGGAACGACCAGAAGGAGGCGATGTGACGCCCTAAGACCGGGTACTGGCATGTAGGGAACATCCAGGACTATCACCTAGCACCGCTCAATAACTTCCATCTTGGGGTGAGCTTGGCAAAAATCGACCCCAACGTCCAGGGCCCCCTATTTGGGTAAAACAAATACACTGACCTACTTTGGGTTGCTGGAACGACCAGAAGGAGGCGATGTGACGCCCCAAGACCTGGTACTGACATGAAGGGGACATCTAGGGCTATCACCTAGCACCGCTCAATAACTTCCATCTTGGGGTGAGCTTGACCAAAATCGACCCCCAACGTCCAGGACCCCCTATTTGGGTAAAACAAATACACTGACCTACTTTGGGTTGCTGGAACGACAAGAAGGAGGCGATGTGACGCCCCAAGACCGGGTACTGACATGAAGGGGACATCTAGGGCTATCACCTAGCACCGCTCAATAACTTCCATCTTGGGGTGAGCTTGACCAAAATCGACCCCCAACCACCAGGACCCCCTATTTGGGTAAAACAAGCACACTGACCTACTTTGGGTTGCTGGAACGACCAGAAGGAGGCGATGTGACGCCCTAAGACCGGGTACTGACATGAAGGGAACATCCAGGACTATGACCTTGCACCGCTCAATAACTTCCATCTTGGGGTGAGCTTGACCAAAATCGACCCCAAACGTCCAGGACCCCCTATTTGGGTAAAACAAGCACACTGACCTACTTTGGGTTGCTGGAACGACCAGAAGGAGGCGATGTGACGCCCCAAGACCGGGTACTGACATAAAGGGAACATCCAGGACTATTACCTAGCACCGCTCAATAACTTCCATCTTGGCTTGAGCTTAACCAAAATCGACCCCCAACGTCCAGGACCCCCTATTTGGGTAAAACAAGCACACTGACCTACTTTGGGTTGCTGGAACGACCAGAAGGAGGCGATGTGACGCCCTGAGACCGGGTACTGACATGCAGGGGACATCCAGGACTATCACTTAGCACCGCTCAATAACTTCCATCTTGGGGTGAGCTTGGCAAAAATCGACCCCAACGTCCAGGGCCCCCTATTTGGGTAAAACAAGCACACTGACCTACTTTGGGCTGTTGGAACGACCAGAAGGAGGCGATGTGACGCCACAATACCGGGTACTGGCATGAAGTAGACATCCATGGCTATCACCTAGCACCGCTCAATAACTTACATCTTGTGGTGAGCTTGACCAAATTGACCTCAACGTCTTGGCAACCTCTATTTACGTACAAAAAGCAAATTAACTTACTTTGGTTGTATGGTACGGCAAAAAGGAGGCAATGTGATGCCCTTATACCGGGTACTGACATGGAAGGGACACCCAGGGTTTTCACCTAAAACGCATAATAACATCCATCTTCAGGTCAGCTTGACCAAAATTGACCAAAAACGGCGTTGTATCCCGTAATTGGGTAACACAAGCTCATTGGACTACTTTGGGTTAGCAGTATGACCAGAATGAGGTGATGTGACGCCTTTAGAACAGGTACTGACAGGTAGGGGACGACAGCATTTAGCGCCGCCCATTAACTTTAATCTTGGGTCAGGTTTGCAAAACTCCACCAAAAACGTCTGGGCCGATTATTTGGATAAAACATGTACATTGACATACGTTTGGCTTCTGGTACGACCAGAAGGAGGCGACATGACGCCCTTAGATCGGGTACTGGCATACAGAGGACATCTATGGCTATCGCGTACACCGCCAAATAACTTCCATCCTGGGATCAGCTTCACAAAAATTAACTCCAACGTCTTATGAACCCTTATTTGAGTAAAGCAAGCACTTCAGATTGCTGTTACGACCAGAATGACGCAGGTGACGCTCTAAGACAAGGTGCTTGAATGTAGGGGACATCCAGGATTATCACCTAGCAATGCCCAATAACTTAAATCTTGGATCAGCTTGACCACAATTGATCCAAAACGTCTGGGGCCCGTTATTTGGGTAAAACATGCATATTGACTTACTATCGGTTTCATGTACGACTAGTAGGAGGCGATGTGACGCCCTAAAACCGGGAAAAGGTTTGTAGAGGATATCCATAGCTATCACCTTACACCCAAATAACTTCCATTCTGGGGTCAGCTTGACCAAAATCGACCATAAACGTTTGGGGATCCGCTTTTTGGGTAAACAACCACATTTAACTACTTTGGGTAACTGTTACGACCAGAAGGAGGCGATGTGACCCCCTCCCCCCAAGACCGGGTATTGGCATGTAGGAGACATTCAGGGATATCACTCGGTACCGCCGAATAACTTCCAACTTATGGTCAGCTTGACCAAATTTGACCCTCAACGTCTGGGGACCCACTATTTGGGTAAAACAAGCACATTGACTTACTTTTAGTGGCTGTTACAATTAGAAGGTAGTTATGGGACGCACTAAGACTGGGAACCGGCATATATCAATATAACTTTTGGAAAGCCATTTTTTAAAGCCATTTTAATAAAGTAAAATAGATATACCTGTTTTATATTTTGATGGTATTATCCACGCATATTAACTTTGCCAATGATTGTTAATAAACATTTGTTATTTTGTTTAAATGCAGAAAAGCCTTGCATGTCAACCAAACCTCCTGACCATATTTCATCAATAGAAATAACTCGTCTGCTTCGAAATGTTCATTTAATTGGTTTGTGTAAATCATTCGCTAATGTATCAGCTTACTTGGACTCTAACAAATCTACCTTGTTATAGTCATTTTTCCGGGTGGGGGGGGGGGGTGTTACCGTTTTGTCACAGACCTACATTATACTTTGCATTAATAACTGGTGTGACAATTAAATTATATGCAATCTTTGCTTATTTCCCTCAAAATTGGTCCACAGTACTTATTTCACGGTAAGTTTAATTTATAAGAAAGCAATGAAAAATCGCTTTATGGATGTCTTTTCTCTACCTTTCTCATTAAAAAACGGCAACGGATTATTTTTAGAAAAGACATACTAAGGATTTAATAATTGTGTTAGCTTTTGTTTCTCTTTTATGCAATATGATGCCATTATACATTTTTTTTTATAAACGTCTTGATGTTTATCCGCCGTGATTGCCACCAACTTAAATAATTCATCAATAATTGCAATAATCACATGCAAACTATTATTTCCTGCAGCATTCAAATCTACAGTTAATTCTATAAAGTCAAATAATTCATCCCGATTATTGTACAAATTCTTTCTGCATCCACCTTCAGAATATTAGATTCAAGATTGAAGATTCAACTTATTTATTAAGTAACTTGAACACAAATGCTCCTCAATACATGATAAATATAATACATTCAATTAAACATATATACAACGATAACATGATTGGTTTGAAATCTCAGACATGAGAAAAGAACTTATAATCAATCTTTTAACATGAAACTTTAACATTAGATACTTTTACATTTCACTAACATTTCACTTACACAGTGAGGATGGCCTAACAACTAATTAGTAAATATTTATATAATAATTTTCATGATGAAAGCTAGATTTTTAAAGGTATATTATGGTATGCAAAATGCCAAAATGTAAACCTTCAATAAAGATCATGAAACAATATTTACAATGTTATGACGATGTTCAAATGCTTTAGAAATAAATTTGCACAAATTAAGCTGTTCGGAATAATTCGTACCTTGCATAAGATCAATAAATTTGATCATGCTAGGCCTAACGATATATTTTCTTCTCAAATACATTCTATATAAATTATCATATACATCACACACACAAACAAAATGAAACTCATCTTCAATGTCACCATTATTACATATGGTGCAATAACGTTCATGATGATCAATGTTATTTCCATTACGCCCAGTTTCAATACGTAGCTGGTGAGACGAGGGTCTCAGTTTAGTAAGAGGAATTCGATACTTTGAAGAAAATGTATCCAGATACAAGCGTTCGAAAGAAGTTTTAAAATGTTTGTAAGTACACAAGACTGGGCTGTTATGTATATAATTATACCAAGATTGTTTAAATTGATCAATAAGGCGTTCTTTTAAAACTAAAAAGAACCTGTTCACATCGACACAGCTAGGGTTTATCCACACATTTGAAAAACCAGTTGTGTTAAGCAACAGTTTTACATTACTAGCCCAATTAGTTTTCCCTTTCGCACAATCTGATAAAAGATTATTATACAATGTACTTACGATAATATTATCGTTATTTAGTGTTTTACACCAAAATTTTATAATTCGTGTATGTCTTGTTATATACAATGGATATCCTCCTAGTTCACCATAAATTGACACTGTCGATGTGGACTGTTTAACATGTTAATAATAACAATAATTTACAAAACTACAGATGAACCCTTTCGATTTCCTTATTTTTTTTTAAATCCCCAAATTCCGCAAACGTAATTAAGAACTGATGAGACAAATGCATCAAACAGTTGACATACTGTACTTGGTTTTAAAGGCTTATTTTTAACATTTGAAAGAAGGACATTAAGAGCCTTAAAACCTTAACCAGCAAGTGTCGATTGATTCAATATAAAACTTCCAGTATAACTAAATACCGTTCCAAGATAATTTGAAATTATCAACAACTTCTAAGTTACAGCCATTGTACGTCCATTTTTCAATAATTTTAATAGGACCTCTTTCTCTAAACACAACTATTTTACTTTTATCTGGATTTACTTCTAATCCCCAACATTTAAAATATGAATTCAACAAATTTAAGCTTTTTTTTGCAAATCTTCTGGAGATTGTCCCATTATAACCATATCATCTGCAAATAACATAATATGAAAGATATTTCTTCTAAAGTAATACCTGAATCAATACTATAAAATGAATACAACTCTAGATCTTCTAAAAATAAAGAAAACAATATCGGAGACATGACTTCACCTTGCTTTAAGCCTACAGAACATTTAAAGAAATCAGAAAATGAGCTACACTTATTAACACGTGCTCTTACCTTGGAGTACATATCGCGCATAATTTTCAACGTTTTTCCACGAACACCTACATTATATAACTTAACCCAAAGACCATTTCTATAAATACTATCAAAGGCTTTCGTAAACTCTATAAATTCACAGGCTAAGCGTTTATTTTCATTCAAACATTTACTTATAGCAGCATTCAGCACAAAAAATGCATCAACTGTTGGGCGACCTTTTCTAAAACCGAATTGGGCATCACTTATAATATTATTATTTTTAGCCCAATCTGTAATACGTTTATTAAGTATTCCTGATTTTTTTTAGAGAAACAACTGACAAGCGTAATACCTCTATAATTATTAACATCAAGGGGGTCATTTTTCTTAAACAAAGGAACTATAAAACCTTCCATCCATTGGTCGGGAAAACCCCCGGTATGAAGAATACCGTTAAAAATGTCTACCAAATAAGACGATAAAACGTCAATAGTTGCAACGAAGTATTCATTAAACAATTTGTCACCGGCGAAAGCTTTATTTTTTTTTAATACTTTTGTTATATTTTCAATTTCCTGCACAGTGGTTGGAGTATCAAGCTCTTCAAAAATACAATCATTACTATCAAAATCATGATTATTACAGAACTTCTCTGCATTTACATTTGATGCAAGTTGGCATATCATCGTTCAAAGTTGAAAAAAGTGAAGGAATTCATCAGTGCTGTAATCATTATTAGATTTCATTTTACTGAAATGCCGAAAAAATATTTTGGTTAACAGTGCCTTAGCTTTTCAATTGCCTTTATCTTATTAATTTTACAACGTCTTTTCTTCTTTTTAACAAGGCATTTATAAAGCTTTTTATTTTCACAAAATGATCGCCTATTTATTTCATTTTTACAACTATTATATTTATTCAGTGCATTGATATACAGACGTTAAGCATTAAATCATTCTTCATCAAACCAGTCAGCCTTTTTACATACGCCTTGATCAACAATAGGCTTATCGGATACAATGGCTCTGCTACAGAATTAATGACATGTGTAAATGTTTTTATACAATCATTAACTGCAATACGACTATCAAATGTAACATCATTTAAAATAGAGTTGAAAACGGGCAATTTTGCAATAATATTGCATCGAAAAGAGTCACAAAGTGCATCATTCCATCGAATACTAGATTTGACACATTCGTGAGAATTATATATTAGATCATGACCAATAGGTATGCATGCTAAAATAAATCGGGGCATGATCTGACCACTCGTTAAATACACCAATGGTAAAATTATGTGCTAAATTAAAATCATGGTCACTTAACAGTAAATAGTCGATAACACCTGTTGAACATACGTATGTGAAATCCCCATTATGAAAATCATTACTTAATCTACCATTAGCAATGCGAATTGAACATGATTTACATAAGTTTAATAATTTAATACCATGACAGTAACAAATTTGGTCTTGTGATCGGACAATACTCGTCATCATCAATACTGTGCACAAAACGATCACAATCAATGCAATCCCTTTGTCCCCGTTTTCGACCCTCGCATTCCAATCACCTATTAACATAGTTTTACCAAGCATTTGATAATAACTAATATCATTTTGAACAATATCAAATAAATCTTCATTAATAAAATTATATGCAGGGAAACTCTCGACCCAAATATACACACCGGCAAGATATAAATCAGCAAGTTTAAAATACGTCTTGTCCAATTTTAACCAAACAATGGTATCAAAATGTTTTTTTGACAATATTTACACCTTTTGAAATAGTATTGCGGATATAAACTACAACCCCGCCACTATGTCTCTTCGCTCGACGATTTTGAAATTTTCTAAATAAATTGAAACATTTAAAGCCACTTAATTCAAAATTAGAATTTTTATTTCCCCAAGGTTCAAAAAGAAAAATAATGTCATATTTGCAAATTAGATTAAGGTTTACTTATTTTTAGTGGTTACATTCCAAAGAGTTGTGTTTATTCTTTTAAACATATGTTAGGCTTATTTCGAATGATCATTGTTTGGAATAAATTTGTTTGTTAATAGATTCATCAAATCAGAATAAACTTTTACATTTAATACAACATTGTCGCTGTTTTAGCAATTAATTCATTATTGTTAACTTGTTTAGAATGTAAATTGATAAACCGAGATATTGTTCACCATTTGTAGTTTTTGTGAAACCTTTGCTATTTTTTTTATTTTCATGCTGTTAAAAGCTATGGTGAATATTAATCATTTCTTTTAATTATTTCATTTTTTAAATTATCACCTACTTTTAGTGGTTTAAAATTTGCAAATGTAGTAGTTTCTGCTGCATTTGTTTCTATACCAAGCAATATCCTGAGATAAACTTTTTAAATCATTACCAACAAGTTTTTAACGTTTTGTTTTGTTTTGTTTTTCTCTCCATTTTTCTTTATCGTATTTGGACAATAGTGTAGATAAGAAGGGTAATTTATAATGTTCAATCACATCTTTTCAATACCATCGTTGTGACCTAGTACTGCTATCAATTCTTCTTCAATATTTTTTTTCAATCAGTTTCTTCTTCTGTTACTACTCCAATTTCTTCTTCTTTTTGTCCTTCATACTCATCTGATATTTTAAGATTCTCATTTGTCTTATGTTTCTTCATTTTGTTTATTTTGGTTCATGTCAATATATTCTTTTTATTTTTTATTCTCTTTAAGCCATTTTAATATGCGATTGAATTCTTTACCATCACTGGGATAGGCAATAGGTAAACGAGAGGTTGACGATTTATTGCTTTGGGAATATCTTTTATTTGTTCACTTATTAAAATGTTTGCACTAAAACACGACTAAATGATATCAATAAGATAAACTCTGAGAAGTATTTTCAACAAACCGAAAAAAGAAATGACATACTCTGTCCCAGTCCCACGGGTAGCGGCGAAACAAACAATCTTTTCAAAAAGGGGTTATACGAAATTAATTCAAAATACCAATAAACGCCAGAAATTAGTATAAAACATAACAAAACATTTCAACTTCATGAGCTTCCCTCAATAAATAAAATCGGTTTGTTCCCACTTTCCAAACCGTTTCTTTTTCTCACTTTATTTTTTCAGATACTAGTATCGTGTTTCATCCTGTTTAAAAATACTGATTGTATAATATAACTATATTTTTGTCACATGTTTTCAATGCATATCTAAACGTACAAAAGTCTAAAAACAATTATGATGAGTCCCAATTAAGTTAACATTTCCGATAATTAACAGCTGGACACCAAGAAAGGGTCACTAACTGTAAGTCATTATTACACATAGTATATAAAGATGGTCAGTCTCCTCAGCATCCGTAACCCACCTAAAATGGCAATCGCTAGTAAATATACGGTTCATAAAGAATAGCAGAAAAACTCTAGTTGTCAATGGCTACATGTACAGCCTGAAAACCAGAAAACAGGAGAGACACTACTGCAACTGTTAAAACAAAATATCCGATGCGAAAGTCAACACTAGCACGTCCAATGGTTTACCGAGAGTAAAGGCTCATTAATAGCTGCAAACTGGCGAAATAGACAGAATGCCATAATGTTGATGTTGCTTCCCATTCAGTAAAACTAAAGATAATATAAATGAATGGGTTACAATAAAGTGTACGTTGTGTTATGAGTTAATATATGTTTTATTTTTATATCAGTAAATACATTTATTGTAAATATTATGCGCTATTCATTTATACCTTTAAAAAGTCATTAAAAAGTAATTAGATTTATTATGGCCAAAATGTTTATATACATTGTGCTATGTATTTATGTATTCATAATTTAGTATCATTTTTTCGTATTTTGTGTTCTTATTTAAAATTCAACCCATTTATGTATTTTTTTTGTTATTCTTAAGTTTCCGTCATAGTTAAGTACATTCTTGTATTTTTAATTGTATGCACTATTGTGAAATACAAATACCAATCACCCCTATAGTTGTGTTATTTTATGATATTTGAGAACCACTTTCTTAAAATTGGAGAGGCAGTCAGACAGAGTTTGTTTATTGTTGTTAACATAACAGTCTCTTGACAAAACATGACATACCAAATACTAAATATGGCAACAGTGAAACATGGCAAATAACTATAAGGACAAATCAATTATATTACGGCTATATCGGCCTATTTCAATATGTAGTATATTTGACGACAATCTTAGCTTAGACAAAGCCATTCTTATTTTTGTGTGTAAAACATCTAGATATAATTCGATTCCAAATCCCTTAAGGTATTTATAGATATAAATATACATAGGGTATTACTGTTGTGAACATTTTCAGACCATAACTGTTTAAATTCATCGAGCACTCTATTCTTAAACACAATATGAAACTTGTCAAATTAACATAGTTTTGGTTTATCCACACAACATTTGACAAAGTCTTTACATCATTAAACCAATTATTTCGATTAGCAAGACTGCCTAACATATCATTGTATAGCTTATTTATAATAATGCTATCTGAAATAGTCTTCCCCAAAAGTTTATTATTCTAGCATATCTATGTACATATAAAAGATATCTACCTAATTCACCAGAAACGGCCATATTGCATGAGCTCGTTTTAACCCCTTGTATATTTTTGCCAAATATTAAGTGAATACGCTTCTTTTGATATGGAAAACCCCACACTGCACATCCATAATTCAATGTGATACTTACAGAGCGTCAAACAATTTGACCAAGGTAATAAAAAATATCAACCGTTTAAAGGTATTTATTGTCGTATAACCATTTTTTATTGTTACGTAGTTTCCTTAATACGAAAAGCCAAGACCTTTGTTTTATCGTAAATAACTTCTAGGCCCCATTTAACACAATATTCATGTAACGTAAGGTTATCAATGAAAAGGGCCAAAGTATTTGGGACATTACCTCCCATTGCTTAAGGCCGACGGCACAATCAAAATATTCGGACAGCTTCATTTTTTACACATGAATTGACAATTGCATACATATTCTTATCAATTCCGAGCATTTTTCCATCAACTCCTGATCTACATGTATATAACTTTAACCAGAAGCTATTAAGCTAGCACTATCAATGCGCGTTTCATATCAATGAAGGAAAAATCCAATCTTTGTTTATCATTTAACATATTTTGCACAATTGCATTGAAAACAAAAACTGCATCTGATGTAGACCGACCCTTGCGAAATCCAAATTGAGAATCGCTCAGTACGTCATAATTTTCTGCCCAAAATTATCCAGTTCCTCAAACCTGCGATTTAAGTTTTCAAAATCATGATTGTAAAATCGCCTGCCTCATAGTTTTCAGCAGAAGTTTTATCATTTTGCAATGATGAAAAATAATTGTCAAAATCTCCCATACAAACATTTGTTATTTATATCCAAGCACGAGGCTTAGAATATCTTAGCCTTTTTATTTCTTAATTTTTATTTTCATATTGTCTACGTTTTCGCTTAACCAAACGCTAGTAGGATAGTTGTAGTCTAACATAAAAAGCCTGTTATCATCATTTTTTTGTTACAGTTTAGTACATACAAAACATTTTTATACAAGGATTTTGCCTCACTGCACTTTAAGTAAAACCAATCAGACTTTTTTAAATGACTATTTTGTGGGCGGGTTATCTTAGGTCTGGTTGTGTCTTGTAATATGACTGGGAAAGATGAACAGACACAGTTATGTTGATGCATGTCCCGAATAACATAATAAATTATGTCGTTTATATTTGTTTTCTGAAACATAATCGACTAATAGTATTTCCTTATGTTGATTACAATCCCTTTCTGTAACAGGTATTACTTGTGGTTATTCAATACAATTGCATTGAAATTAATTATTTTATTATAATAAATTAATGGCTTAAGTAACATGTGAATGGGCTTGTTTGTTTTACCAGAACCACTATTTCTAGATGTATTGTTCTGAAAGAAATTTCAAGTTTATTAAAAATCACTAATATCAGAAATGCAGGACAAAATGCGCATGAATAAAAGATAGAATACAACAAAATGAGGCATTACAAACATATTGGATATACTAGTATATATATTTTTTCAGAGTTTCTAATACTTACTACATTTTTGAAACTTATTATTTCTGTTCAAACAATATTTACTTATGGAGGAGGACATAGTGTTACATTCTTAATGAATTTACATATTTATATGATTTTGTATTATCTTTTTCAATGTTTTTCATAATTTCTTTAAATTTCGAACCATTAGGATATTTCTATAATTTTCTCTCGATAAATCTTATTCTGTATTCTGTAAAAAGCTACATTCTAGTACATTATAAATTCTTCACCAATACTGTTTTTATCACAATGTCCACATTTCCTTTCATTTAGTTGTATATTATTCCAGCTTCCTACTTCAGATGGTAGTCGAATATTTTTTGTTTTAAACTTTACTAAATATTTCCAAAAAATGCAGTTTTTTTACTAAATATTCTTCCAATTGGAAGCTTTTTTATACAGTCTATAGCTACTTTCTTGATGTATTTAAAGTAGAATACCAATCATTTATTTATAAATCATATAGTTTCATTTGACCGGACCTTTGAATATGTATGTGAAAAATTACAGAAACAACTTCAGTAGCCAAAATATTAATCATAAACCTCGTTTATTGGCGTAATGTGCTTGAGAATTTATGATTATCCCAAATATTAATCATACAACAGTTTACAGATATATTTTATATGTGTTTTATCCATTGTTTTTTTCTATCATCATGCATATACATGTATCTACTAAGCATACCAAAATATATCAATACTGGGAGTTGAGTATGGGTAATGTGGGACTATTAGCTTTGACCTATAACTGATCGTTTGTGTATCAATTTCCATTTGCAATCGCTTTACACTGGTATCGCAATAAACCATACACTTTAGTATACTGCTTAACATATTCAATACATGCTTAAAAAAATAACAGTACTTTTTCTAATATATGATTATTTCCGTAGCTACGCACTTCACATACATATACTAATCGTTTGTTCATTTTTCTTTAAAACATCATTTTGTAAGGCAATAGATAGACATTTGTGAACAAACTTAACGTGGCTTTTGTAGCTTGGTTTGCACTATATTCTTAAGCTTTACAAAAAGAGCCAATTCTAGCAAATAACACTTCTAGGTACTTTTATTCAGACTCTATCAACGTTAAAAATAGCATTACAAGAGTGAATTCGTGTCGATAAAATATACCTCTAAACTCAAAAGTCTTGGTTTTAGAGGTAATAACTGTGAGTCTATTTTTCGTCTGTATCGTTGCGGGGGCCTTTCACTTAAGTCTCTTCATTGGCGTGAAATACCTGAAAAGGGGTTTGTTTCTCACTGGGACATCACTTATATTGGCAGAAAGTGTTGCATATCTGTTCGGCGTCGTGAATTCAAGGTCCTCCCGTGTGTTATATGTTCTTTTAGGCAACACGAGCGTATCACTTTCTGTGTCATTCCGTTTATTCCCAACATATAGATTAAAGCGAACTATTTTGCATTTTTCTCTGCAATTTGGATTCAATTAAAATCATTTCATGACGGGGAATAAATATCTTCGACGTTCCTCTATTTCTGAAGGAAACTGCTCGTTAATGTAAAGTCCTATTCGACGTTGGTTGAGTCTTACTCCTGCACCACGTAAGGGTTAGGGTTAGGGTTATTACATGAAATATAACCTATACTTAAGGGTTAGGGTTAAAATTTCATAAGTTGCACTTAAGACATAGAGTTGAAATTTATATGTGCATATTCGTAAAAGTGAGAGGAATATCGCTAATGCTTCTAGTTGGATACCAATAAGTTAGTTGAGGAAATATCTTGGAAAATAAACAAACAGCGTTTCAAACAAAGGAAAGTTATATTTCGCGCGCAGCTGGGTATCATTATTGGTTTACTGCGGATTACAGTGCTCTATGAGCGATTACGGTACATCAAGTAGCGAACACCTTTCACGACCCGATCAAAGGATTTAACTTCTACTCGACAATTAAGGAGTTGCCACACATGTCAACGTTGCTAAGCCCGTGCGACCCGAGGGTGGCTGTCAACAACGAATTACTAAATATTAAAAAGGAGATGCTCGATAAATCCGACCTATCCAACTACTCTGAACTCGACAGATCCGATGGCGAATGGTCGCAAGCCCCTCTGCCGCAGCAGTTCTTCGAGGAGCTAGACGATAAACTGTTTGATCTGCCTAAGGAAACCTTCATAAAGGACATCCTCAAAGTCTGCCACGGTGATTATACTAGAATCAATGAGTATCGCGAGCGCCTGGTGACTAGAGCGCGGCCACTTCCGGGATGCCCACAAGGTAAACTCGTGAATCGCCGTAATACAAGCCACCAGAGAAGAGAGGATAAATGCGCAAGTGACTGTTACACTATCCAGGCATTCATTAATGGCGAAAGAACGCGTGACATTAACGAAGTGTTTTCAACAGCGAGTAGTCAGAACGAAACTGTGGTCATTGACGACGATCTCTCAAATGACAAATTCCTCCAGCCGGACATATACGTGATCCTATCACAACTACAGTCGGACATTAAGGAAATCGGTAGACAGCAAGCTAGTGACTCATTCACTCTCCAGCAGTTGCAGACTGATATTAACAATGTAAGCGTCGCTTTCAGAAGATTTAATGGAACGTTAAACAGTGTTCTAGCAGGCCTTCCCAGGCAAAATACTGATTTACATTTACAAACACTACAGACTGATGTATCGAGGCTCGAATCGAGCATAAATAATATTAACAAGCATTTTGTGGCTAACGACAGTGAAAGTGCTAAAGAGCATCCGACCGAAAATCATATTGTTAAGCCAAAGGAACCTGAGTACACTGCGCAACGACTTAATGAAGTCCCCACAAGAACATAAAGCGAGGTTCTAAGCTCCTCGCCCAATCAAATAGTTGTCAACGAATGCAACACGGGAGATAACCCTACACGACTGACGCTAGGTGGTAACCATAAAATGCAATCAACCCTTGAAGGGGCTAAACCAGCGACGATGAACACGGTGCATAACCAACAAACCCAGGCTGGCGCCGTCGTTGAAGCAACTCCCCAACAACCCAATGTAACAGACAATATGAAAAAGCATACCGGTACTGTCACGATTCAAAATACGTCTGACATGCACTTGAGCGAACCGGAAGCCCATCACTATAACCATAGGCAATCCGAACGATTTTTTGCCGTAAGGAGAAAGAAGACATTCTCCTATCATATCGGGAATATTGATCCTAGCGTTACCGAGGATGATATCGTCGACTACCTCACGGAGGGCGGTGTACATGCCAAACAAGTAAGACTTTTTCGTGGAAAGTATGGTTCTTCTGCCAGAATAAATATTTACCCCGAGGACATATCCGTTGTCGAAAGCGAGAACTTTTGGCCGGAAGAAGTAGTTTTTCGCAAATGGGTCAGCAAGGCAGAGTTTGAGCATGAGCGGAAGTGGGAGAGACGCAAGAGGGACGTCCGGCGCTATGGTTACATCAGGGAGGACGACGACTATCAACGTTACCATGGCAACAACCAAGGTCATTCTTCAGGGGGCCGCTCCAACGACGATTGGTACGACCGTGAAGAAAAGGACGACTGGGACCCAGCCAGAGACGAGTATTAGTTCGATAGTGTCCATTAACTGACCGCATCTAGTCCGTATATGTACTTACAACTATCATGATCAGTGTTAACATAATACTAATTACAATTATGATTTTAAACATTGCATGTTGGAACTGTAGAGGTATTATGTCATCTGCTTACACGTTAAGCACTATTTTAGATACGTATAAGGTGGACATAGCACTTATAAGCGAACACAAACTGCTTCATAGATCAGTGAACTTCTTTGATTCTATTACAACTAATTATGTTTCATACGTGAATATAGACAATTCATTAGATCCCTTTAGTATGTTACGTTGCGGAAAAGCTGGTACTGCAATTATGATAAATAAGCACTTGTGCAACTATGTAACAAAACTAGACAATCTTAACAACAGCCGAATTCTCGGAATTGAACTTAAGATTGAAAATCACCTGCCTCTATATATATTTTGTATTTATATGCCTGCCTGTAACGATCTCGATTTGTACAAAGAAACCTTAAATGATGTGAACGCCCTGTACGCATTCTATTCTAGAATAGGTACCGTCATTCTAGCAGGCGATTGGAACGGGCAAATAGCTCAAGGTGTTATGTCACCTAAATCTGTATTACTAAAACGGTTTATGCATCAGAATAACCTGCAATCTGCTCAGAGTGTGAATGAATTCAACGCTGATTTTACGTTTATTCCTAATCGTACGGTACTCGATCATGTATTTATTGAAAAGTCAACGATCAATGACGTGTGCTCATACAGAACTCTTTCACCTGATCAAATCTTAACATCAGATCACCTGCCCATAATAACTTCTTTTAAAATGCAAACGTCAATAACTAAATCCGATACGATCATTAAAAGACAGTGTATATCATGGACGAAGTGCACGCACGCTCATTTGGTAAATTACAAAACATGTATAGCCAATACCCTTATTGACATACTCTGTAATAGTACAGTAACGTTCGATCCGGACGAGTTAAACGAGAGACTCGTCAGTGCGCTTCATTCAGCCTCGGTACACCTTCCTATAAGCACCTTTAACGAGCACGCAAAACCATACTGGTCTGCGGAGGTTAAGCATTCCTATGCGCATGCCCGGCGTGCAAAGAAAGAATGGTATGATCAAGGTAAACCCCGCGACGTCCATTCGCAGACTTTTTGGGACTATAAAAGCGCCAAGCGTGAATTCCGGCGCACACAGCGACACCATCGTGATACGTACGAAAACAAAGTGTTTGATGACCTTGATAAATCCGCTGAATTGGATCACAGAACATTTTGGAAATTATTGCGCACAAGAAGTGGCAAAAATTTTGAAATATGTAATTGTATTTCCGTAGATAACCATTCTTACAAACATGAAGAGGTCGCTGAGGGTTTCAAACACCATTTCTCGAAAGTATTTAGTGCGATGACATCGGCTGATAATCTAGATTCAAGGCAACAATTCGAATTAAATGACTATTTGCAAGAAGATACGTATGCCACGAACACTATTACTAAATTAATTACATTCACAGAGGTGAATAACGTCATAAAAAGCCTTGCACGAAGAAAAAGCCCAGGTTTAGACAACGTACTAAATGAACACGTAATTAATTCAGGCACTGAGTTCACTTCGGGATTGACCTTACTGTTCAATAGCATTATCGCGAACGAGCGCGTCCCGTTATCGTGGCAAACGAGTGTCCTTATCCCCGTCTATAAGGGAAAGGGTAAGGATAAATCGGACCCCGCTAGTTATCGGCCAATTTCTTTGATACCATGTTTCTGTAAAATATTCGAAAAAGTTATCCTTAATAGGCTTAACACATTCACAAAACAAATGAAAATGGACTTCCCTTCCCAACAACAACACGGATTCCAGAAAAACTTAAGTTGCATAACAACGTCCTTTAACTTTCAAGAGACTGTTCTGTACAATATTGAACGTGGCAGCGACGTCTACGTGGCGTGTTTGGACCAGCGCGCCGCCTTTGACACCGTGCGGCACGGCTCTTTAATGCTGAAGCTCGGACGTCTTGGCGTCAGGGGTAAGCCCCTTCGCCTGCTTCAATCGTCATATAATAACTTGCGTTGCGTCATCAGATATAACGGCCAGTCATCCAACGCCTTTGAAATTGTGCGTGGAGTCCGTCAGGGTGGGGTCATGTCTACGTTTTTGTATCTAGTCTACGTCGACGAGCTACTCCATACTCTAGAAAAAAGTAAATATGGTGCAAAGGTGATGTCTGTTAAATGTAATAACCCTACATTCGCAGACGACATCTCCTTACTAGCAACTTCCCCCAACAGTCTGCAGAGTCAGGTCGACATCGTATATAGATACTGCCGCCGATGGAATATCGAAGTTAATGTAACAAAATCGTCAACCATAACATTTTCAAAACGTCGTCGTCCCCTCCCGATAAGTGTTGTCTATGGCAACGCTCTTATATCAAATGCACCTTTTGCAAATCATCTCGGCATACTTCAACAGTCGAACTTAGAAATAGGTGAACGAATAAGTGGTAGAATTCAAAAGGCTCGAAACTCACTTTTTTCAATCATTTCACAGGGCGTTCACCCCTTATGCGTGAACCCTCTTACCTCAGTAAGTTTGTATAAAAAGGTTGTTCTACCAACCCTCCTGTATGGATCTGAACTATGGAATGACATGTCTAAATCCGATGAAAATAAAATTGATGTCTTCCAACACTTTGTATCAAAGAAAATTCAGGGATTGGCATTGCGTTCGCGTTCAGATATGGTACAGTCTATGCTAGGGCTACACAGAATATGTTCTGAAATTGATAGTAGAAAGCTTATGCTCTTACATAAAATATTGTCCCTTCCTGACCATTGTAATACGAAACAAATATTTACTTGCAAGTATTATATGTTTATACGTGATAGCAATACAGTTAGATCAGGATTTATTCCCGATATCTGCTACATCCTACAAAAGTATAATATTGTTCATATGATAAATGATTACATTGTTGAATCTGTTTTGCCATCCAAATACGTTTGGAAAGCACATATCAAAAGAACAATCAATGCTTATGAAATCGACATGTGGAACACCAGAATAGCAAATGATCCAGAATTTATGTTGTTTCGTATACTGCATCCATGTATCCAACCATGTGTCATTTACGTCGTAAGTAAACAACGATCATTTCGAAACACGACGCTAGCTATTGCTAAACTATGGTGCAAACCAACTGTCTTAAGAAACATGTACTGTATAAAATGTAATTGTACTTACCAAGAAGAATTGTCGCATGTTATTGCCGAATGCGACAACAGTGTCCACCTACTTAATGAGTTCTTAGTGCATGTATTGTCAATTTGTTCAAATGACTTTGTAACCGAACTTGCTAGTCTTGATGCCATTGGTTTCTGCCTCCGTCTCCTTGGCGCTCCTTTGCCGCCATTACTTGATAGTTCGGATGAATACGCATTCCTTAACGTGTCGTATTCTTTTATTGTGAAA
This sequence comes from Mya arenaria, assembly GCF_026914265.1. Lineage (NCBI taxonomy): Eukaryota > Metazoa > Mollusca > Bivalvia > Myida > Myidae > Mya > Mya arenaria. The sequence continues at coordinate 73,700,877 of NC_069124.1, forward strand.
TGCGTGAAAGCTTACTTCTCTTAGTAGAAGTATGTCCGATGTCAAGGTACATGTTCACTTATAAATGGCCCTAAGCATATTTTGCTCTCTTCCGATACACAAGTGTTAAATTATTTCGAAAGCGTTCAAACAACGTATGATTACTACCTCAATTATGTACTGTATATTGCATATCGATTGGATATGGCACAATTGTTATATAGTGTGTGTTTTTCTCTATTGTTAACTTGATTTCTTATGTGTTCATTCAAATACCTTCTGTTTCGTTTCGCTAAGGTATTTAACTCATTGATCACCTTGTATATTTGCTTATATTCATTATTTCGTTCATATATATTCATTTGACAATAGTTTATATTTATCATATATATGTATATATATATATATATATGTATGTATGTGTGTGTGTGTGTGTGTATATGTATATATATATATATATATATATATATATATATATATATATATATATTATATATATATATATATTATATATATATATATATATATTATATAAATGCATGTTTATTCACCAAATCCCTTTGTATGTGTTTCGTGTATTACATATGTACTTTCCTATCTTCATTATTGGAGGCAATAAAATATTGAATTGAATTGAATTGAATTGGATGAGATTAAATATTATTGTACGTTAATAAACATGGCAGATTGTATTCAATATGTCGGTCACAGGGGAGTTGATTGAATGTTTTAAGTTTGCTAGTGTGAAAGCGCAAAATAAGTAGATTCACAAATCAATCACATGGCATAGTAGCAAGTCAGAAAGGGATTCACAGGGCAGTTGTCGCTCAATACAAGTGAATTTAAAATGGATCAACTGGTCTTTGACAAACATATTGAATACTACTAATCCGTTTGCATTCTAAGTCATGAAATTTAAGAAAGTGACATAAAGAGCCTTATATCAGTTATTTAAATGATCATTTCTATGGGTATGAAACAGTTTTATGGGGGATGGGGTCTCGGCCAAGGGCACTGACAATAAAAAATGAAAAAATGGTGTCCGCCTAATAACTTAAGTAAGAATTGATGGATAGTGCTGAAAGATAGTTATGAAGATTATGTGAAGAGCTAGCTTGGAATTGCTTTTGAGAGGCTTAATGTCAAGGTCACTGTTACGGAATTGGTTTCCGTACAATTGCTAAAGTATGTATTGATTGATAGTTGTTAAAGTTGGTTTGTAGGTAGCTTATGTGTTAAGCTAGCTTGGGATTGCTTTTGAGGAGCGGGCTGAGGTAAAACTGAAGAACACTGTAAAAATATAAAAAGGTTTCCGCCCGATATCTTAAGTGAGAACTGATGGCTAGTATTGAAAGTTGGTGTGTAGATAGAAAATGTAAAGAGCTAGCTTAAAAATGCTTTTGAGGGGATAAAGGTCAAGGACACTGTTACTGAAATTGGTTTCTGTCCAATGATTTAAGTAAAAAATTAAGGATAGTGATGAAAGTTGTTGGGTACGTAGCTATGTTAAGAGCTAGTTTGGGATGGTTAAGTAGGGGGTAAATGTAAAGGTCACTCTTACTAAAATAGAAGAAACCGCTTTCCGCTCAATAACTTAAGTAAGAAGTTGATAGATAATAATGCAATTAATGTGTAGATAACTTTTGTGTTAAGCTAGGTTGCTTTCAAGGGAGCGAGGTCAAGGTGAAGGTAACAGTTACTAAAAATTAAGGCATGGTTTCCGCCCCAAACTAAAGTAAGAAATGATGGATATTTATTAATCAGTTTAAGTGTAATGAAGGTTGATGTGTCGGTACATTATGCGACAAGCTCGCTTAGGATTGCCTTTGACGGGGTGGGGTCAGGGTCAGATTAAAAGTCACTGTAACTTAAGATAGAAACAATGGTTTTTGCCCGATTGCTTTAGGTTAATTCATACAAGAAATTAATTGACTATAAATAATGACCGCATATATTAAAATCTTGATATCGCATTGCGGCGTTTTAAGTTCAATAACAACATGGTTGGCCAACTTAACAAAAATATGTGTTGAATTATTTTTGTTTATGATTGTTTTTGGAAATATTGTTTCTTATTTATGGATGTTCAATAAGAAACATGACAGACATACGCTATGAACTATCCCGGGTAGGAAATGTCGTTTAGCGTTCATTGATGTCATATCCTGGATTACAACACGGTTTATGTGACATAAACACATATATCTATATATGTATATCCATGTATAACGAAAGTCTTAATGCATGTATGTATATTAATGTCAGAGTCTTTGAACTATCCGGGACTACGGTGATGATCTTTAGCGATCCATGATGTCATATCCCGGATTACAATGCTGATTTGCGATATCTACATATGTATACACTTGATGAAAGATTATTAATGACAGAGGCTTTGATAAATTACCGCTTCAAATGGCAAAATTCGGGAAATGATACTTACACATTTATATCTTTACAAATATTATTCTATTTATTTTATTTAATTTAAATAATTAATTAAATTTATGAAAATATGTACATAATATCTGTTACACTAGTTTATAAACCTAAAAATAAAAGCTATGTTAGCTCATTCAAACTTAAAGTAAACATATTCGATACTCAACAATACTTCTTATCGAAAAAACCTTGTTCCCCTTAAAGTTACCACTATTTACTCTACGGTACCTCTTATCCTAACCTAAATGTTACCCCTGTGCAGCCTCCGATGATACGGACATCTGCTAGCAATCAATAGTTTGGTCATAGTAAGATGCTTTAATATTGGGGATCATTAGATGCGATTTGGGGATCCCAAATTTCAATCTATAAAGCATTTGAGGTAAATTTGGGGATTTTCTGTTTCTAAAAACTATATAATGCGACTGTTTCTGCTAAACAACTACTCTTTTACTATTGTTTATTTTATTTTGGGCAATTTTTATTCGAAATTGGTGGACACACCCTCAAATACAAATCTGCGTCTAGGCTTCAAACCTGTTGTCTGCTAGCCGGTGTAAATCAATCTCCTACGCAGTATTCCCCCTTGACAAGCAGAAAAGATATCTGCTAGGGATGCAAACGAATGGCAAAATTGATATTCGAATATTCGGTTATTCTTTCGAACGAATATTCGAATATTTGATTACCAAAATATACCTTGTAAAAGTTGTTGTAAACTATTGCAATATTCGCTAAAGTACTAGACGGGGCATTTCAGCTCTACTTTGTCGCAACCACTAAGCGCGGCGGACCCTGAATTTCACCAATTAAGCCTCTGAAATTCCTAATTTCAGAAAAATAAAAAGTAATACTTTATGAACAAAGAAAAACACAAAAAACTTTTAATTTATATTCCCCTGCCTTCATGTTTGTAAAAAACGTGAACTAAGATGGATTTCTGGTCAATTGGCGTTATGCGCCAATCGATGGTCTTTCCGTACGACGAGCATCCTCGTTCTGGGATTGACCTCTAATTAAAAACATTGGAAAAACCAAACCAACCTGGGAACTAGTTTATTTTAGAAATTTTAATTGATAGAGGCAATTTATCGAAAATAATTGATGTTTTTGTGTCAAGTGTCCTTCAGCCGGTTATTGTAAAGTTACGAGGACTTTTTATAGGACCCGTAGATATGACGCGTGTTAAGTGTATTGTCATCATATTCACACCTCTGGCATTATGGACCAATCGTTGTAAAAACAAGACAACCGAATCTTAAAAACAACAACAGCGTTGTAGGCAAAATATGTATTACTATATTTATTAAACAAAACAAAACACCATCGAATATTCGAATACCGATTTTGACATTCGAATACCAAAAAACCCCATCGAATATTCAAATATTCGAATATTTGTTTGCATCCCTAATATCTGCATAAAGCTGGAATTCAGCGACATACACCTTTTAAATGCTTTTTCTTCCCCCTTCATTTGGTAGTTTTGACCAACTTGCAATTAGCCAAAGGATTTAGTTTAACTACAGATGGAAATACATAATTTACATATAATTTCATTTATCGAAAAAAAATTCTATTTTTTGTCCTTGGTCACGGGATTTGCATAGTGTATGTTCAAACAATATAGCATTGCATAAAAAAATGATAATATGTTTAATGTGGTCAAACCAAACTTTTCCGACCACAATAGCCCATGTGTGATTGAAGAAATTCCAAATGCCTACCAACCTTGGAAAGTGGCATTACCAATCATTGTTTTATATGTACGTGCCAATGCTTCGACTACTCAAAAATAAGCTCCAGCGATCACATCGCCTCCTTCTGGTCGTAACAGCCACCCAAAGTAGGTCCATGTGCTTGTTTTACCCAAATAGGGGGTCCTGGACGTTGGGGGTCAATTTTGGTCAAGCTCACCCCAAGATGGAAGTTATTGGGCGGTGCTAGGTGATAGCCCTGGATGTCCCCTACATGCCAGTACCCGGTCTTGGGGCGTCACATCGCCTCCTTCTGGTCGTAACAGCCACCCAAAGTAGGTCCATGTGCTTGTTTTACCCAAATAGGGGGTCCTGGACGTTGGGGGTCAATTTTGGTCAAGCTCACCCCAAGATGGAAGTTATTGGGCGGTGCTAGGTGATAGCCCTGGATGTCCCCTACATGCCAGTACCCGGTCTTGGGGCGTCACATCGCCTCCTTCTGGTCGTAACAGCCACCCAAAGTAGGTCCATGTGCTTGTTTTACCCAAATAGGGGGTCCTGGACGTTGGGGGTCAATTTTGGTCAAGCTCACCCCAAGATGGAAGTTATTGGGCGGTGCTAGGTGATAGCCCTGGATGTCCCCTACATGCCAGTACCCGGTCTTGGGGCGTCACATCGCCTCCTTCTGGTCGTAACAGCCACCCAAAGTAGGTCCATGTGCTTGTTTTACCCAAATAGGGGGTCCTGGACGTTGGGGGTCAATTTTGGTCAAGCTCACCCCAAGATGGAAGTTATTGGGCGGTGCTAGGTGATAGCCCTGGATGTCCCCTACATGCCAGTACCCGGTCTTGGGCGTCACATCGCCTCCTTCTGGTCGTAACAGCCACCCAAAGTAGGTCCATGTGCTTGTTTTACCCAAATAGGGGGTCCTGGACGTTGGGGGTCAATTTTGGTCAAGCTCACCCCAAGATGGAAGTTATTGGGCGGTGCTAGGTGATAGCCCTGGATGTCCCCTACATGCCAGTACCCGGTCTTGGGGCGTCACATCGCCTCCTTCTGGTCGTAACAGCCACCCAAAGTAGGTCCATGTGCTTGTTTTACCCAAATAGGGGGTCCTGGACGTTGGGGGTCAATTTTGGTCAAGCTCACCCCAAGATGGAAGTTATTGGGCGGTGCTAGGTGATAGCCCTGGATGTCCCCTACATGCCAGTACCCGGTCTTGGGGTCACATCGCCTCCTTCTGGTCGTAACAGCCACCCAAAGTAGGTCCATGTGCTTGTTTTACCCAAATAGGGGTCCTGGACGTTGGGGGTCAATTTTGGTCAAGCTCACCCCAAGATGGAAGTTATTGGGCGGTGCTAGGTGATAGCCCTGGATGTCCCCTACATGCCAGTACCCGGTCTTGGGGCGTCACATCGCCTCCTTCTGGTCGTAACAGCCACCCAAGTTCCGTGATGTTTGGTTTCAATTGGTTAGGCTGTGGTGGCCTGTACGTCTAAACATAGATTGATCATGATTGCATGTTTATTTAATTGTTCATTAATATTCATTTAATATTACATTTATTGCATCATACAGAACGTCCAGTCCTCGTTTAGTGGTTACTAATACATTTATACAGCGATCGATGTTATTGATATCAAACCAGACTTGTTGTCTTCTTTAATCGATATTCTTTCATCATTTTTTTTATTGCATTAAACTGAATACGTCCAATTTTTATTCAGCGTTCACCAATAAATGTGTTTTATGTTTCCTTTTACTTCCACAATCTGTTGCATTTCAAGAATTTTCAGTGCAAAATTTATTGCGGTTATGATTAAATTCCTTATTGGCTGCTGACTTAATGTATTTGGCAATTTTCTCTATTTCGTCGTATCTATTTCCGTAAGTCAACGCAAACACTTATTGGCTGCTAGCTATTGGCTGCTGGCTTGGCGTTAGCCAATCTAACAACAGAGGCTAGTGAAAATTGCAAATTTATATATAGGGGAGATAAATGTTGTCAAACACGCAGAAGACAACACTAGTAGCACACAACAATTCAATACTATTTCGCTACTCTTTCTTGTACCATGTAAAAGCACCAACTTGAATGCTATTTTTAAAAGTTGAATACTGTTTTCTTAAAAAACAACAACACTATGCGTTATGAATGCAAAAAGTGAGAAATGGTAGTCCGTGTCACACCCTTGTGCAATACAGCTGTATTCCATTCAAAAAGAGTGTTTGCCTCCCGACCAAGAGGTCTCGGGATCGATTCCCGGTCGGGGAACGTTCTTGTGACCTCTCAAGGCACTCAGTACTGGTTCACTGAATTTGACCAAAGAAGCGGACTTGAGAGTATTTAAAAAGCTGTAAGCTTCATACACGCTCGAGCTAAAATAAATTTATATCAATTTAACTTAGTATTAAGTATTATTGCGCGATCTTAAAATGACGTCATAAACAAATAAGTGCGTCATTAAAGTGATATTTATAATGCAATAATGTGTCTTTTGAGTTTTTTAAACCTGTAAAACAATATAACAAAAGGGTTAGTTGTACTGGATTTTTATTTGAATTGTCATATCCGACTCATGAAATCCGAATCTGAAAAGTCCATTCGAGTCGAATACAACCACCCGAATCAACACGCAGTACTAATAACCCTTTTAAACCGCACACTATTTATTGAACATTGTTATTGACACTATGGAACAAAACAAATACAATTAATAAACGACATAACTTTTGATTTATTTTCTCTGCTTGAATAGTATTCACTTGGCCACAGATCAGGGGTTCCAACGTAATTTATTTTTGCGGCATCTTAAATTAGGGAAATGTTGGATGCGGAACAAAATGGCGGTTTGTTAAAGTATTATAGTGTTATTGGAAGATATTATGACCTGGTAAGTTACTTTATATCACTGTAAGCATCTCTCGTTTCTAAACCTATGTTTCTAGAGGCCTTAACAAAAAAGTTATTGAATGTATAAGCTGAACGGTTGCTTGTTTACAAAGTGAAAATAGAAAACTGCGTGACTTGAAACTGTGTTTTTAGTCAGTGTACCATTCTTGTACCTATTTTAGCTATTTATTTTTTTGTATCTTTTTCTTTTCGACGGCTTGCGCACTTAACATGGGCACTATACGGCCATTTTTTATGTTTAAACACCTTTTATGTCTGGCGTGGAAGTTTTAATTTTAATTTTTGTTCGATGCAGACTCAGAATAAGCAGTCGAAGCAGAACAAGTTAAACATGTTAATTGTTTTATACTGAAAGGTATACGCATGTATGGTCCAGGCTTTGTCTCAAGTTAGCATGCCTACTCTATTATCTTGTCTTTCTAATCAGGAAGACGAACACCAGCTGAATTGTCTGCAAAGCATGTTAATGTATAAAAAGCAATTGATTACCGATTGACAACAATTAAAATAATACTCATATTTAAGAACAGTGCAGTTTTTCATGTTTCTGGTATTAAAGTAACGTATTAATTAATCAGTTTGACAAGATTGTTACAATAATATTTGATAGCAGCATATCAGTTAACTTAAGATAATTATATGATCTACTTTGACGTGAAATGCATCAAAGGGTCGCATAGATAGTTAAGGAGGCCCTGGATATACATAGTAAAAGTGATATTATCCCAGTTTCATTTGTTTAAAATTATTTATCCAGCTCTTCATTCGGTGCACAAGTTCGTTTCTAAAAAATATCATTGAAACATATAGAAAACAGTGATAATACTCACCGAATCGAGGACGTTTTCCACTTAAAACAATGAACCGGGAAGCATGGACGCACTGACATTACTGCCCTTGTAGTAGAGTTCACAAATAAGCGTAGCAAAAACATCTGCGGTTGACATACTTTAAGAATGTTATCAGATGAACAATTAAGAAAGTATACATTTCACTTTAAATGTGCGCTGCAATATTTTTTTCATTATGTTAGCATTCGCTTGCATCTGTACTTCACAACATGCGTGAACATGCATGGGGGCGAAATGTTCAAATTTTGAATATCCGCTATATTTAGCTACCGAAGCCTGGCATGCGTGGTGGTATAGAAAGAATGCTAGGTATAAACATTTACTGACTATCTGTAATTTCGTCAAAAGACAGCTTACCTGTTCTTCGAAACCATATAATAGGTTAGGTTTATTAGAACACGATATACATATTTTTATTTACTTAAAGGTAACCACTGGTATGGTCCAGGATGCCCCTAAAAAGAGCTTGGACATGATCAAGTTTACTATGAAAGAAAAAGTAAAAGCTATCTCATAAATCTGCATTGAAACTTGACACACGAGTTGCCTGAGACAGTTTGAACAAGCATTTCCAGATCATTTTCTCTATATTTTACGCTTGTCGAGTTATACCCGGAAAAAAATCTCCGCGAAGCAGTGTTAGTAAAGTCACTTGATCAGCAACCCGAGTTATTGAGATTATAGCGTATAATTCGAATCTAGAGTGTTGCAGGTGACGTTACTGCAAGGTGTCAAGGGAAATATTCAATAAAAAGCGCGTTGCATAAGTGAATTTAGTTGCAATGTATCCGAATGATAGGTATAGAACTGTTAAACCTACTCTACTTTTAAACGTTCCGATATGAGATATACATGCAATTTGCAGAGAAAAGCACTCTCTTATATATTCAACCAAATTCCTTATTTACTGCATCGACCATTAGTCGTATTCGACAAACTTTCGGATTCGACAAACTGTCGTATACGACACACTGTCGGATTCGGTGTGTCGTACACAAGCAATGCAATGCTATTCAATTCATTGAATGTTTGTATGGTATTGACGGAAACATGATTTCATGTGGCAGACATTTCCGAAACGAATGTCAACATCTAAAGAATTGGCTAGTTTGAATATTCAATAAGGAATTCAACAATATAAAGTCAGCCTGCAATAACCTTCAAAAGAGAAATGAAAAAAACCAGAGAGCTTCATTTATGTGTTTATTGATTACCTTAAACTACTAGGTATATAAAATGTATGTCGTCAACGTGTTTAGACATAAATAGTAGTCACAGAACTGATATTTCTGTTAGATTGAAGAGACATAAATAGTTGTTCCCGAGCTGTCGAGTAGTTGTTCTACAGGAGTTTATGTGTTGACGCAAACTCATGTTCCAGATATATTCCTGTTATCAGAAACTTTTCATCAATTAGCCTTAAGACAATCTGTTCATGTCCAGGATTTTTTCTCAAAATGTGTTTGGTATAAACGCACCAAAGCATACATTTTCCGACTCGTGGAAATCGCAAATGTTATCTTTTTCACAACCAATTACCCATTTGAATATATGTTTGTTAATTTCCAAGGACTGTTGTGAGTTATTGGGGGCACACTCTTTCACAGCGGACCACTTCTTGGTGTACTCATTGTCTTCAGCTATGGGTTTGTAATTTTATTTATACTCGCACTAGGGCAAGGCAAATCCGGTAAGTGCTTCGATGGGATTGTTAGTCATATAAGTAGGTTTTGAAGCATATTGCACAGACAAAATGTAACCCTGGTTAGAGCTACCCTGGGTCATTAACGTGCACCAGTATATAACACTGTCACACGGGACCCCCATTTAACGTCCCTCACGGAAGACGATAAGTTTGTTTTAAATGGTGCGGCAGGGAATCGACCTGCGACCACTTGATTGACACAAACTCCTCGCAGTGTTACTTCCGTTACAGTACATTATTCTCTGCCAACATACACATCACATGACCATACATCATATCGGTAAAGATTGTAAATTATCTTTAGTTTCAAAATATATTTTTGTTCCTCATTGCAAATTGACTGATTGAAATTTTATAAATAAACCATCCAAAAATATAGAAGAAAAAACATTAAGAAAAAAAGGTTTATATAGTTTAAACAGCTGGAATCCAGCTATACTTGTTCATGGTGGCAGATATCTTTTCTGCTTGTCAAGGGAGATCATTGCGTAGGAGATTGGGATTGAGAGTCAAGAGTGTTACCACTAGACCACGGATCTACCACTATGCAACTCTTAAGCAACAATTCTTTGACGCATAAAGCATGCATCAGTGTCATTTTCATTTAGAAAAAAAGTTCTAGTTCAAACACATTTAAAGGTTTACGGATGAAGAAACCCTAAACGGGAAACCCTTAAAACCACAAGACGATAAAACACATTACAAAAACATCAACATATCGTTAAAAAAATGTAACCGCCTAGGCATTAGGTGTTCTGTCATGTTAGAATCTGAATACCTGATTAAGCATGCGTTGCTGTACTCACTACCCGAGTTATAGAAATTATACACAACGTACTATTCCCGAGAATGTATTCTTTCAATAATTTTAAGTATGATAGTGGGTAAAGTAGCTGCAAGTTTACCATGTTGTTAAAGAAGTTAAAAAAACTCGCGTGCATAGATTGAAATGTAGTTTAAATTTATCCTCGCGATCCTTATTGCACGGTTAGAGCACAGCTTACTAGTTACCGTGCTGATATGATAATTAATTCATTAAATAAAACAAAGAAAACAATCAAATATGATACAAGCTATAAACTATACAGGGAATTCACCATTTTATAGCAAGGCGCATATCACTGACGCAAATTAATATATTTCTAGCGATAAGTTACGCAAATATACAGACAACTAGCGAAAAACCTTAATGTAATTGTCTGCTCCGACATGCTATTGCAATCCCAGACAGCTCCGACACATTGTCAATCCATCATGGAATTATCTCCAATAAAGGGAATCAGCTGCTTATTTGTCGAGTCTCTTTTTTGCTCTGATAACATCGGATAGGCGAAGCTCTTAGCCTCCCTTGGGCTCGGTGCACTGCAAACGAAACATATTGGCGTATACAGAGCCCATTCGGCCCCATTTCGGACCACTCTTCCTTCTCTTTTCTCGGTCGTGTAACGTTTAGATGTCTTTGGTTCATGTTATATCATCACATTCTTTTTTTTGCTAAATTATTCTCGTTGGGTAAATTACTTTCTCCTTTTTATGTTGGAATGTGATGAGCTCCCACCAAAATGCAGCGAATGGACGCGTTGTTAGGCATGATACATCAAAGTATCATCATTCGTTTGATTGGAATAATATAATAATATTATAAATTTTTTTTATTTGTACAGAATAAACCCAACGACTTATAAAAGGATCAAGAGCTAAATATTATTGCATTATTTGTTATTATAGAACAACACTGATTATTTTCAAAAGTGGCAGTGGCTTGCCGGGCTAAACCGGGTTTATGTTTAAACTTTTTGCTACTGAGCTTGTTTCTGTAGTTTTTCACGTAAGTATTGCTTTTTTTTCTTTTAAAATCGGTATGCATATGGATTGTACTATATTTATTAAGTTTAATCGTTTTGAAATGTAATTGCTGTTTAATACCGATCATAGTTATAATTATTAGTTGAATGAATATGTTGACGAATAACTAAGGGCAGTTCATAATTGACGGAGTAACTGCCCTTAGTTATTCGTCAACATTGACTAAGAAGATAAACAAAGGAAAGCAAACACAGCTGAAAACCAGGTATAAATAAATTTAAATTTATTACATTTCAGAACAATTGAACAACTTTCGTAATAGGGTAATATAACAACTACAATTTGATTCATATCTCCGTTTTTTGCCCCTTTTTCAGGTTTTTTTTAGGGGCCGAATATGTGCCTAATTACCAAACAAAATGTGTTTATTTTCCAATTTCCAGCAACACACAAAGTCATATTATTTCCAATCAAGAAGAAAGTAGTAAAACTATTGCCATCCTGAAAAGTTGATTGCAACTTATTAGTTGGTATGTTAATAGTACTAGCTCAATCTCTTTATATTCATATTTATAAAACCCAAACACTTGAAATTTTAACTTGTTTTATAAATATAAAAGTAACTTCGCATAAAAATAACGAAAAGACGCCAAATACCCCCATCCTTTTTTGTGTAGTGTTCATTTACTTAAAGCTGTAAATTGAGAACAGTTTGATGTAGGACGGTAAAACTCAGGTGGTTAGTTTTCCTTGACCAGTAAAGGAGTGTTTTTCGACCCTTTTTCACTTTCACTTGTGTTGATGTAATTTGATCAAAGGTCAAAGTCACGGTCAATATATATTCAAACGAAAATTATGTCCGAACAACATGTTGATAATTCTTTGACCTAGGACTATGTATCGTCAGAAGCGGGAAGCCCTTGACCAGACAATTATATACTTTTTCAGTAGGTCAAAGCTTAAGGACACCATCATTACTCTTGTGAAAACATTGTCTGCACAACAACTTGAGAACCAGTTCAAATTATTAATCTTGTATACTAGTAGATGCTTTGCAGGGTCACGCACCCGTCTATTCTTTAGTTAGTTTCATGTGATACGTTTAGGTATACTAGTATGCCAATTCACTACAGTCTGTTTTATGTTTAAAGTAAATTAGTTAATCGTCAGATGTTCATTAATTTGAAATGCACTTGATGGTTTGGGGCGGGAATAAAAACTGGAGCATTCAATGCTTCCAATAACAAAAACTTCACTGGTGATTCAGAAATGCAATTTGTAATAGTAATGAGTGATTTGCAAGGACTTAACTAAAGTAAACACTATCTGTTTCTTTCCATGAGTATCCACTTTCTTACGCTTGCTCTTTATATAACCATATGTACATGCACGCCAATGAACTAACTTGAAATCCAGATCTGATATGTATTTAAAGTATGAACGTGTTCAGATGCACGCATATATTCATTCATAGTCAATGGTTGTACTTAAAGAGGCACAATATAGGTTGATGGATGTTTGTTGAAATATTGAATGCATTATTAAGTCACTTGTTTGTTATGATTTTCTTGTCATCAATCTATAGTGTGCCCCTTTAATGACACTGTTGCCGTTCCCTTTGAAATAAACCTTATTTTGACTATAGTTGTGATGTTTTGTATTAATCCGGTCACACACTGAACGTAAGATGACATTAGACAGGATTGTGGTATTCTACGATACAGTTCGCAGCTAGAAAACAAACGCATTGAATCAGTTATCAAAAAGGTCCTCCGATTGAAAACAAACGCATTCAATACGTAATTTAGATCAAAATAACAGTTTTATGTCGGCATACAAAACATTTCAATGTGCAATTTCGAGTCGAGCTAACACGATTTAAAGGAATAATTATTTACAATTAATTTATAAATTGTCACGCATACGCCACGCAGAGAATAAACACAAGTTATGGAATATTTTCAATTTGATACAGTATTACTATATTTGCCAATTGAGAACTTCAATGAACGAAGGTGTGTTTCATACGCTTGTTACGTATGTAACTGTTTTAATGGTTGCGACGTTTTAAGTTTAAACGGCAGGGTCAACTAAACAGAGCATTAATGATTTGGCTGGGAAAATAGTATCACAGTGAGCAACAGACCTGGACACCGTTTTGTAACAGTTTCCGACAATAAAGTACTCAAGTATCTAAAAATCCATCAATATCTCACGTATTGAAAACGAGATGTCTGCTCCGACATTTTAATTGTCTCACAGACAGCTCCGCCACATGTCAATCTCTCTTACACACAATAAAGGCAATCCGATGATGAATATTCGAGTCTGCACAGATGGGAACGTTTCCATAGAGGTCTTATTGGATTTAAGTTTTAAATTGAAATTATCTTTCTGTTATATTTTAGTAATGTTGCTTCATATTTGTGAGAATTGAATTTTAGTTAGTATTAAAATTAAACTCAAAATGGACGAAGTTAACCATCAATTAGTTGTCATTTGGGACTTTTATACAGATTTAGTATAATGGAAGTTCATATCCTAATAAAAATGGCACCATGGGTGTTTATTGGCTGTAAGGCATGGCAAATCATTCATATATGTGTGGAATATTATATAACGAGGGGTAACATTGGGTTTGAGTTCAAGTGTTTTTATATACTTTGTAGTATTTGTTTTAGATATATTTTGATATGGATTGTTCATGAAGTTGAGAATGCATGAATTTTGTTTCAAGAGTTTTGTTTCGCTCTAATTTAAGATCTTTTGCAGTGAACAGAATACAATGTTGTTCTAGTATTAAAGATACAACTCTTTTGGAACAAAGGGCCGAGTTTTCATAACTTTATTAAAGTTAATAACATGATTTACAACATCGTGTATATCTGTGAACTATTAAGTGATATGCTAGTATTTTTATTTACAACAAGTACAGCTGAAACATTTGTCTAAAATTTTGTCTAAAAACTCCAAAGTACAAGTGAAACTTCCAGAGTAGGAAAATAATCTGAAAGTTAACAACGATGACGTTAACAACGTTGTTTCTTTAACAAAGTTCTATATAATCGGCCCATTAACTGTCTATTTCCTTGTTAATAAGTGTTAAACCCCTTC